>NC_142003.1:6195000-6352500 GCF_049901715.1 Pseudonaja textilis
GACGGTCCTGTCTGTACCATAGAGCCCTACAGGATAAACCTTTGCAGATGAGAAATGGTGTATGTGGAGATAAGGAGGACTGTCATTTATTTTATTTATTGAGATCCCACTGTTATTTTTTTTAATAAACAATTCAAGGTGGTGAAGGTATCTAATGCTCCTTCCTCCTCCTAAAAGCAACAACCCTGGCAGGTGGGTTAGGCTGAAAGAGAGGGACTGGTTGAAAGCCAACCGGGTGGCTTTCATGCCTAAGGTGGGACTAGAACTCACTGTCTCCTGGTGATTGGCTCAAAGTCACCCAGCTGGCTTCCATGCCTAAGGCGGGACTAGAACTCACTGTCCCCTGGTGATTGGCTCAAAGTCACCCAGCTGGCTTTCATACCTAAGGCGGGACTAGAACTCACTGTCTCCTGGTGATTGGCTCAAAGTCACCCAGCTGGCTTTCATGCCTAAGGCGGGACTAGAACTCACAGTCTCCTGGTGATTGGCTCAAAGTCACCCAGCCAGATTTCATGCTTAAGGTTGGACTAGAACTCACAATCTCCTGGTTTCTAGCCTGGTGCCTTAACCATTAGACCAGATTGCTCTCATATATTTTGGTGGGGAAAGTTAAACTTAGCCCTCGCCCTTGGCTCAAACCTGCTCCGTTACTCTGGAATTGCTGCCTTCAAGGCTCCTTGTTCCAATCTCCTTTTTACTTCCTTAATAGGAACGTCCAATCTGGTGAGATCTCGGGGCTTATCTAGACTGACCCCTGTTGATGAAGAGGTCACCTCTCTTCCACAGGCACTGATTAGCATGCGGTTGTCAGAACTGAAAGGAAGCAGTTAGGAAAAATTGAGGGGGAGGATATATATATATATATGCCCATGGACATCAATTTGCTCTTTTGGTCTGTATTTTTAGCCCATTCCCTCCTCCAACTTCATCAGGGCAGCATTCATAAATCATTTCTTTGTCCTTTCAAACAAGGCTCCCAATTAAACGGGGCTAAGAGGACGAATGCAATGTAGGGCAGCAAATTTTGCGTCTAAATGGAGTTTAAAGCTGGACTCTCCATCATTCGTTTCCTGAGCCACTTTTTGCTATATTATTTAACCGGTCAGCAATTCTTTTTTAAAGTGATGGTATGTGAAAGAATATACAACATGCTTTCTTCTTTTTTTGGGAGTGGACATAATACATAAATAGCTATAGAAAGGAAGCCGGGAAATTATATTTGTTTGACCTTGAGGGAGCTGGTGTGGGGGGTGGGGAAGGATTTGATTAACCTGTTTGGCAGGTATAGAAGTGATAAGCTTTCCCATAGGTCCATCTGTTGCAGAAAGTTGAACCAAACTCCTCAGCCAGCCAGCCAGCCTTCTTCCTCCATTTTTGGGAGTTGGTGGGCAGTCAAGGTCATTAGAAACTTATTTGCATTTCTCCCAGGCTTGGCGATCCTACATCAAACCCTCCAGATCACATTCAATAGCTAAAAGATCTGGTGTTTAAATACTTTTCCTTGACCAAGGATGAAACCTCCATCTTGAGCTACAGAAGCAAAATTCCGGATATGAAATGGTGTGTAATCGGCGTGCCTGTTGTGCGTGGCACACAAATACCTATGCACAATACAGTTTGTAGGACCTGGATGAAGCCAAGCTAAGATCAGCACTAAGACTCCGCAAGGGAAGTTTAGTGGATGACTTTGAGAAAGTCACTCTTTCTCCGCCCAACTCAAAGTGGTAGTCCTCGACTTATAACTCTTTGTTTAAGGGACCATTGAATGCATTTGTGACAGACGCAGTGTCCCAATGTCCCCTGACCCTCATTTGCAAATTCCCAGCCAACTTTTCACAAGCAAGGTCAATGGGGGAAGCCTGATTTGCTTAATGACCACGTCATTCACTGATGCAGTGATTCGCTTCACAATTGAGGCCAAAAAAAAAGAAGCCATGAAATGGAACAAAACTCATTCAACAGCTGCCTTCCCCAGCGATGGAAATTTTGCCTTCAATTGTCATCTTAACTCAAGGACTATCTCACAATGCAAACCACCGAGAGATAAGCTTATTTTTCCCCCCTTTCGTTATTGTCCTCCAAACGCAATTAATTTGGGAGGGAGAAGCTATTAATGTTTCAATTTTTTTTGTCATTTATCCTGGCATTGGGGCAAGGAGAGTATGCAAAACATTTCCCCCCCCCCTCTCCCATTGGCACTCAGTATCAGTTGGGGAAAAAAAAAATACTTATTACCGGTGCTGTGTTGCTATAAACACTTAATCAGTCCATTGTTTCTTTGTTTCTGTAAGGTGAAGTATTCAGTTCGTCCTCTTTCTCCTCCCTCCTTTCCCCTCCTCCCCCCTCTCGCCCGGGAATTTCAATGCCAAGAATTCAAATGAGATTCTCCCTGAAAGGAGAGAGAAAAAGGCAACTTGGATCCTTGAGTTCAGCACGGATTAATGCTGCTGATTGGGATTTTGAAGAAATGATACGGACGTTGCAGGATGGACAAGGCCCCCCCTTGAAAAGTCTGGCGCAGGGACCTTTTTCGAGACATTCCCCCAGACCAGGGATGTCCAACCTTGGCAGATTTATGTGTGGCCTTCAACTGAATTCCCCAGCTGTTGGACTGCCATTTGTCAGAAAGGTTGTAGGGTCTCCCGCTTGGACAAGAGGGTTGGACTAGATGATCTACAAGGTCCCTTCCAACTCTGATTATCTGTTATCAGAATGGTGAGGTCACAAAATGGCAAACACGTGGCACTAGGATGCCACCCCCGTCATAAAGACATACAAGTTGCCAAAACGTTGATCACATGACTGTGGGGATGCTACAACAGTTGTAAGCACAAGGAGTGGTCATAAATCACTTTTTTCCAGTGCCACCGTAGCTTTGGGCAGTCATTAAACGAATGGCTGTAAGTCAAGGACTTAACTGTATAAACAAGGGTTTCCCCCCCCCCCCCTCTAACATTTAAATGAAACCTATTCTCTTTTTTTAATTAAAGCCCATTTGATCTGGGAAAGCCCTAAGCAGAGAGTTGGGTTTCCGATTGTTAAGGTATTGCAAAGATAATATCTAAACTTTGTCCAAAGGAAAACAGTTTTCAATTCCATTCCTCTGATATAAGGATGGAATAATAAATGCTGTAGCAACTGAACTTTAATGCTCCGTGAATGCTGAGATTTGAGAGTAGAGTTGGAAAAAGATTGAAATCTCAGACGATCTTATTTAGATTCAAAGGGGGTGTCCTTTCACTCGCCCCATCAGAAATTCCTCTCTAATCGACATTTCTGAATTTACAGCCCAAGGACAAGGAAACAGCTTGTAAAAACATTGCAAGATGATAGGCAGGTGTCAGGCGGCGGGTGGGGGACCCAAATATTTACCGTTCTGGATATTGTCTCTTTTTGTGACGAAGGGGAAAAAGTCATCCCAACAGCTCAGAGGAAGAATAAGGAAGAGAAAACCCCAGGGCAGGTGTCTGTTAAAGAATATTATGCATTAAAAACACTTAGCATCCATCGATAGGACGTCTGGCAAAAGGGCCTGCTTAATAGTCCCTGCCTGAAAATTTAATTTCCAGAAAGAATGGGAGAATATGATGGCAGATGCTCTTTCATTGCCAAAGACGGGAGTGCGTATCTTGGAATGAAGCTGGGAGCATTGAAATTCCACAAGCAGGAAGCATCAGCTGGTAGCTGGTCTGAAGTCAAGGTCAGCGCTGTAACACATCAGCTGCTGAAACGAATTGGAGAAGATTGGAAGATTAGCTAGCTGCTTGCAGAAAAGCAACTGGGAGAAAGGTTGATTAGAAAGGAATGGGGCCACGTGTCAGGATTCCAGCGGTTACCCCCAATTCAATCATGAGTCTTGAGCCAAACTTCCAAAACTTCAAAAGGATTTATTGGGAGTTAAAAGGTCCAGCACTGCCTGGGTATAGCTGACTCTGAGATACATCATTCACTGTCACCCTTGACCCTGGTTTTCCCTCCACCCCTCTGGGTGTATCATAATTCATATTCTCCAATGGGACACATCCATAGCCAAGAGTTATCCATCAGGCTCTCCAGTTAGAATTTTGCACGGCAGAAACTTCTTTGAAAACATTTGTGGAATGCAGTTTCAGTTTGCAAGCTGCTTCACTGCTCCCCTCTCCCTTTCTGTTGGCAACTCTATAAAGACCATAGAAATATTTTATGAGTTGATACCACAAAGCCATCAGCCCCAGGAACGATTGAGGGAAGCCGGTATGCCTAGTGTAATGAAGGACTAAGGGTGACATGGAAACAGTCTTCCAGTACTGGAGGGGCTGTCACAGAGAAGAGCGGGGGTGGTGGTCATCAACCTATTCTCCAAAGCAGTAGTCACCAACCAGTGGGCTGGGGAACCACGGGTGGTCTGTGAGAAAATGGTGGTGGTCCGCAGAGAAATGTCACCCCCGAAGCGATTAATCCAAACTGCGCGGGAACACAAGGCTGCGCCACTTGCATTGTGAGCAACACGAGGTAGTGAGGGGAGGGGGGAGAAAGGGTGGAGGGGGGGGAACTTGCCCCACGCGCCCCATGCGCCTCGAGCCGCCATGGGTGAAAAGGCGGCGATATAAATTAAATAATTAAATAAATACATCAATGTGCCCACGCTCAGTCCTCAGAGCAATGCACGGCTGCGACGTGCGCTTCTAGAAGGGCCATTATGGAATTGCTCTCCTGGATGTATCTTGGCATGAGGAGGAGCATTAAGAGCCAACCCAAAGAGACAGCCGGTATCAAAGGAGAAAGATCAAGGATTAGTAGCGTAAGAGTGATGGGGTGGGAAAGAAATCACTCGGACGATGGTCTCTCTTTAGGGAGGGTTTTATACGGAGCGTGTTTTGTGCAAGCGGGTTGCCTGTGTGTGTGTGCGTGCGTGTGTTGTGTATGCACATGTAGAGACACTGATCTGCTAAGGTCAATATTACAAGAGAGGCGAGATTTGTATCGATCCATCCCATTTTTTAAGTGCCTTGGCAAGTGGCAGAAAACTGGAAAAGCTAAGCTGGTAAGGCCTGGCTGGGGTGGGGGTGGGGGCGTGGGGTGTCATTGGGGAATCTTAAGTGGCTGCGAAGGCTGGGTGGTAAAACACACAAATCCTAGAAGTCGACAGTGGAAATCTATTTCTGCAATCCTGCCAGGAAAAGCATGTTGCATGGCTGTTGAGTTTGACGTAACGTTGAATGGTCTTTAAATGAAAGGGGGATTAAGGGCAGGAAAGCGGGGAGGTTTGACGTCGGGCCAGGATGGGCAAGACTTCCAGGATGGGCACATCCAGTCAATATAGGCAGTCCTCAACTTACAACAGTTCGTTTAGTGACCGTCTGAAGTTATAATGGCACTGCAAAAAAAGTAGCTTATGACCAGGGGGGCGGGATTCTACCGGTTCAGACCGGTTCTATAGAACTGGTTGTTACGATTCTACGCAGTTTGGAGAACCGGCAAATCGTGCCCCTGGCTGACCCCGCCCCTCCCCATCCAGTCAGCCCTTATAACAGCAGGGATGGGCTTCAAAAATTTTAGCAAAGGATTCTCTGCCCAGTTGCTGGGTGGGCGTGGCCATGGTGGGTGTGGCCTAGTCGGCCTCCTGCACCACGGCAGGAGGGGGGACTCCTGGGAGGGGAGGGGTGGGCAGGGACAGGGGTGGGATTCAAAATTTTTGTTCTGTGGGCGTGGCTTAGGTGGCAGGTGTGGCTTGGTGGTCATGACTGGGTGGGTGTGGCTCAGTGGTCATGTTATTGGCTGGGTGTGGCCAACTCAACATCACTCACATCAAGGCATGCATCTCCTTGCCTGGCCTCTCATGACCGTGGGGATGCTGCAACAGTCGTAAGAGTGAAAAATGGTCATAAGTCACTTTTTTTCAGTGCCATTGTAACTTTGAATGGTCCCTCCACACAAGCAAAGTACCAGTAAAGGAGGGGGAAAAAACTCCAGAGAAGTTCCTGAGACAGGAAGTCTAGTCCTGCCAAGAATGTAACAAGGATTAATGGAGAGGCAGTTTCTGTAAGCAACACCAGAATGTTTCCTTCCTGCCTTCCTTACAGGATTAGCCCAGTAATTTCTTCTTACAATCGGTTCTCCAAACTGCTTAGAATGTTAACAACCGGTTCTGGCGAATAGGTGCAAAATGGGTAGAATCCCACCCCTGGGTGGGGCCATCCAGGAGTGGGATTTAGGGGTTCCCTGACCTGCACAGAATCTTTGCTAGGGGCTCTCCCGAACCCCTGCGAACCCCCAGCAGCCCACCCTTGGGTAGCAGTATCTCCACCTCGAGCCCCTCTCTGTCTATTCCCATCTCACTATTCCCCACCTGTATCCTCATCAGGCCTACGTGACAACCAGCGAATGAACAGAACTGACAGCCCCACCATTCAAATCTGCAGCCCTTCCAGAAAGTCACGTCAATCTTAGCTTTCCAAGCAAAGGGGGTCAACTCTCCTTAGAAACTCGGGAGGGGGGATGGAAATTTGGGTCTTGCCTTGTTTGGCCGGAGCTTCAGCCTCACCGAGGATTCTGAAAAAAAATCAATAACTTCTTCAGAGAACAAGGCAGAGAGCCGTGTCTGCCTATGGATCTCGCTACATTAATAGCTAGGAAGCTCCTTGGCAGCGGGACAAGCTCTTTGTGCAGCTAGCCCAGGGTTATCTGCACCAGGAACAGAAAACGTGCAGTTCTCCACATCTTGCTGAGCTTCAATTCCCATCAGACCTAGATGGGACAATAGTTGGCTTGCCTGCTTTGAACGTTTGCCTTGAGTAAGGCTACTGCATTTGGCCTGCAAACCCCATTAGACAACCATTCGAAGGTATCGAATCCTGAGAACGTTCTGCCTCTCCTTTGCTGGCCCCTAGTGATGATCCACATTTCTGCAAGCTCTGGAGTATTGTTTCTCAGCAACTCTTAAGCAACTCTTAGCAACTCTTAAGATACGTGGACTTCAACTCCTAAGGAGTTGCAGTCCACTCATCTTAAAAGTTGCCAAGATTGAGGAATACTGCTTTGGAGTCTCCAGAATTTTGGAGTGACCTAATGTTTAAGAATCAGATTTGAAAAAGAAAAGCAATGACCTTTGGAGTAATGATAAATGTTATTGATACGTTAAAGGGTTCATTTATCTCAAAATGATCTTGTAGAGAATCTGAACTTTGGACAAAAACAACCCCTAGATGGATTTGCATCTGGGTACAATGAATTGTTCTTGTAACAAGTATGCTAATATGATGGTAGTAACTGTCAAAACAAGTTAAAACGGGGTTAGACCTCTTTAGCAGCTGGATGAAAGACATGTATAAACCTCAAGAGTTGAAAACTAGATTTGGAAGTCCAACCTATTTCCCAGAAGAAGACATTGATAAACCACTTCCATATTATTATTGAGAAAATGTTATGGGTCTGTTCATGTAGCTCAAGAACTTAAGCTTGATTGAGGTCCAACCTACTTCCCATTGGAAGACAAGGATAAGTCACTTCCATATTATTGTTGAGAGAAACTTTATGGAGCATGTAGACTGAAGCAGAGGTCGCCAACCTTTTGGATCTCAGGGACCACCAAACTCATAATTTTAAATCCCGCGGACCACTAATATGAATTTTGACTGACGGTGGCTTGCTGATGTTGGTGGGAAAGTCAGTCCCCTATTCCAGAGCTGTAGTAGTCACAGGACTGGCCCTTTGGTCATCCCGGAGCAGCTCCTGCTCCACCCAGGTGCACCGGCCTGCCATGGACTGGAGGAGCTGCTCTGGGATGACCAAAGGGCCAGTCCTGTGACTACAGCAGCTCTGGAATAGGGGACCGACTTTCCCACCAAGCCACCCCAAGGCAGATTTCCCTCCCCTGCCGTTGGTCTTACCTTCCAGTTCCAGCTCCCGTGGCTCTACTCAAGGTAAGGTTTGCGCTCGGCTGAAGGGTGGGGCCAGCGGGTGGGCAGGCCATGTGGGCGGCACAGCCTTGTGTTCCCGCGCAGCCTGGATTAATCACTTGGGGTGGGGGAGACATTGCTCTGTGGACCACTACAATTTTCTTGTGGCCCACCAGTGGTCCCTGGCCCACCAGTTGGCAAACACTGGTCTGAAGGACCTAAGCTTGAGTCAAGGGAGTCATTGAAAGCTAGACTCCAGCCTACTTCCCAGCAGAGGACAATGTAAATCAACTCCACATTATTATTGCGAGAACTTTATGGATCATGTAGCCTCAAGGACTTAAGCTTGACTCAGAGGCGCCACTGGAAGCTGGACCTGCAGGTCCGAGCAACTTCCCAGGCAGAAGACAAATGATAAAGCACCTCCACGTTATTTTTCAGAGAACTTTATGGATCACTTCACGCAGTCTCAAGGACCTCCACTTGACTCAAAGGAGCCCTCCTCATCCAACTATGAGTCATAACCTTGGCAACCATGCAACCATCTTCTCAGGGACCTTATCCCCCTCCATAGTGAGCTTTGAGCAAGGGGAACGCATTGGGAATGAAGCCACCCCCTGATCTCCAAACGCAGGTGGCTGAGTAGCAATCCTTTTCGGTATCTTCTTCAGCACTTAGCCAAGCAGGAATTAACTTGAGAGCTTGAAGATGCAATTCTTTCTTTCTTTTTTAAAGGCAAAATGCCAGCAGCATCTTCCCCCCACCCCACCCCCTGCTGTCACTGTTCAAATTTCTTTCTTTCTTTTTTTTTTCGTCCCTGGAAAATCAAGTTTCATCAAGATGCACTAAGAGATTGTTCATAAATACTTGGCGGTTAAGTGGCAAATAATACGCGCTTGTATTCGGAGGTGCAGTATCCACCCGAGAGAATCGTTTTCATCCTGTCTTTCGGTCTCACCCTTTTCCTTAGTTCTCAGAGAGAGGAATTCATGTCGTTTTTTTCTGGATTGGCCTTGGAAAAGAAACCGGCACGCTCAGAAGTTAAACGTTAAATGTGCTGCATTAGCTCCACAAAAAAAAAAAAAAAAAAAGAAAGAGTAATTACTGAATGTGTATGAAATTTCAATACTTGGCAACTCATCCTCTCTCACTAAACCAAACCTCTGTACTTGGGGAATTAATTAAATAGGTTGGTGGTGTAGCTAGCAACTGTTGGGAAATGTTTGTATGACGTCCAGCCAGAATGTCTTGCAGCCAGAGTGGAATTAAATCAGAGTCCAGTTAAAGGGAATCAGTGTTGACCCATGTTCTGAAGAAGATTGTCCTGCCCTTAAGAGACATCTCCTCATCATCAGTTGTCTAGACTCTGGTTACTCAACCTTAGCCAAAGACTGAATGTCTGTGGACTCATCCAAGTCCTGGTTGTTCCCAAGGCACTTTTTTCAAGAGGCAACTGGACTTTCGCTTCTCACCCAAGAAGCTTTTTCAGTTCTTCTTCTTCAGAGATGAAGAAGCTACTTGGATGAGAAGCAACACATTTTCAAAGGAGAGGTCTATGGAGATCCTCCAGAGTCATCCAGGTCATGGTTGTCCCAAAGGTGCTTTTTTCAAGAGGCAACTGGACTTTCTGTTTTTTTTTTTCTCTTGAAGACATTTCATTTCTCACCCAAGAAGCATCTTCAGTTCTCACTAAATGGTGGGGAAGGGAAGGATTTATATTCCTTGCAGTCATCCGGTGGTTACCACTTTGAAGGTCGGCCATTGAGGCCACTTGGGGATTTATCTGTGCCCTTAGGGTCACCTGAATCAGAGCGCAAAGGGGTGTGTGGGGCCTCCTTGGAACTGCTGAAAGGACTGTGCTGTACGCCTTCCCCTTTGTCGAGAGAGGGCTGTTTAATTTTAACATTTTACCTCTCTTTCAAGCAGAGGTTCTCTTTATTCAGAATGTGGACTTTGTTGTCTTCAGAAGAGTGACCTTTGTCTTTCCAATGCAGGTGGGCTGCTGAGTCTTGGGACTCCCAGAATTCCTCAGCCAGCAAGCCGGGAGTTGAAATCCACACATCTTAAACTCTGGGGTTCTGGGTGCTCTCTGAATTTGATTGTTTCCTTGCAGACATTTTATGACCCAACTCGGTAACATCATCAGGGCTAGAAGGGAGTGGGGTTTGCTCTCTGTTTATAAACAAGTAGCTTGACTTGTCAGGGTTGGTGAGAATGTACTTGAGGATTTCTGTTATTTACGGTTTGTCTGAATTGGTAGCTCCCTGATTGAGGTGTTGTTTGCAGCTTAATTCTTGAGTTATTTTTCCGACAATAATCCTCTTTTTCAGCTGCTGTTGATTACTTCTTTATTACTATTCTCAGAAACCCAAACAGATGCATCTAATGTATTCAAGTTCTCTTTTAGAATATTCTTAAGTAACTCCATGTGTCACATTGGATTCTTGGGACCTAATAGTAATTGCTAATCTTCTCAAGTTAATGTAATTTTTTTCCCCCTCCCTCTCTCTCTCTCCCTCCCATTACAGCCAACATTTTGACGGTAATCATTCTGTCGCAGCTGGTGGCTCGGCGTCAAAAGTCCTCCTACAACTACCTTTTAGCTCTTGCGGTGGCTGACTTGCTTGTCCTTTTCTTCATCGTCTTTGTTGACTTCTTGTTGGAAGATTTCATCTTGAAGAAGAAGATGCCTGAAGTCCTGGACAAAATTATCGAGGTGTTAGAGTTCTCCTCTATCCACACTTCCATCTGGATTACCGTCCCTCTCACGATCGACCGGTACATCGCCGTCTGTCATCCCCTCAAATACCACATGGTCTCCTATCCCGCTCGCACCCGCAAAGTGATTGGGAGCGTTTATATTATTTGCTTTCTAACCAGCATCCCGTACTACTGGTGGCCGAACATCTGGAAGGAAGACTACACAAGCACGCTTGTTCATCACATCCTCATCTGGATCCACTGCTTCACCATCTACCTGATCCCCTGCTCCATCTTCTTCATCTTGAACTCCATCATTGTCTACAAGCTTCGACAGAAGTGCAACTTCCGTCTGCGAGGCTACTCCACGGGGAAAACCACCGCCATCTTGTTTACCATCACATCCATTTTCGCCATCCTCTGGGCCCCGAGGATTATCATGATCCTTTACCACCTTTATGTGTCTCCCATCAACAACAGCTGGTCGGTCCACATTGTCTCCGACGTGGCCAACATGCTCGCGTTGCTCAACACCGCCATCAACTTCTTCCTGTACTGTTTCATCAGCAAGCGGTTCCGCACAATGGCGGCTGTGACGCTGAAGGCGTTCTTCCGTTGTCAGAAGCAACCCGTCCAGTTCTACACAAACCATAACTTTTCGATAACGAGCAGCCCATGGATATCCCCAGCCAACTCCCACTGCATCAAAATGCTGGTCTACCAATATGATAAAAATGGGAAGCCTATAAAGATCTCTCCATGACAGACCCATGGTGGATGGTCCATGGAAGTGTGGTTCTTTTGAAGCTGTTCCATCGATGACATGGAAGAGCCGGGGATAATCGCTGCAAAATAGCAGCCATTGGATTTTGTTCCTCTCCGAGCATCAGAAGATAAACAGGCTACAATCGTTTACAGGTGTCTCCGACACCTCCAGGAGAACAAAGGAGAGGCAAGAAAGCTTCACAGCTTCATCTCTTCCAAGGCTTAATCAACAGTCTTGGTTCAAAAGATCTACAGGACCTGAGAGATGTGCGTATTCTTTGTGTAAGACTTGGGTGAAAAAGCATACAGTGCAACTTTCAATTAAGCCTCACTCTATCACCCTAACCAAACCCTTCAGTAGAAATCTGAATATTTATTTATATAATTGCATAGACTCTGATGGAGGAGATGTGGATGGATTCTAAGCTGTTGCTCACTCCCTTTCCAACTTCGGTTGGGTTACCTTCCTCGTGGCATGAAATCTTATTACTTGGATGCTTGGACACTACGTAAAGGAAGTTAGCCATATTTAGAATATTTGTATGGTGCATAGGCTAATTTTTTTGGAGGTTTCATTGGAAGAACTATTCATACTTAGAAGGATGGGGATCACACTTTCTTGTTTGCTTGTTTCCCTCCCTCCACCCATCTTGGCATGGAAAACCTCTGGAATGGACAGTTGGAACACTGAGTAAATGCAATAGCCATCCTTAGAATATTTGTACGGTGTATAAGCTGACCATTGCAACTTCCTTGGAAGGAGGATTAACGCTGGGAAAAAAAAATCCCTTTCTTAACACTAGCATGTGAAACAACGTGAAAACTTACCTATTTACATTCTGAGCTATGTCCAAGAGAGATTTAAAAACAAAAGGAATTTTCCTGAACAGAGAATAAGAACAAGACCGTTCGTTATTGGTACACATTTTTCTTTTGCTTAGCTTTTTTCTTAAAAAAAAATAAAATAAAAAACAATCTTTAGCCCTCTTAGGCATTTTCTTCCATTTAAGGCACTTAAGTCATCGGTGATTTTTACGGACTCCACGAAGTTCTTGAGAGTTAGTCAAAGTTTTCAAGGGTGAGTTGGTCTACATACATTGGAAAAGGCCGAAAATGTACACACGATGGAATACAACAGGGTTGTGTGTGTGTGTGTGTGTGTGTGTGTGTGAATACAAGTATTTAACTATTCACCTTCATAAACACAGGCGCATCAAAAATCTGTTTATGGCTTCTTAGAATCCTTTTAGTTTTCCATTGACTGGGATTCTTGTTAGTCGGATGAAAGACGTCCCAGCTATCATAAGAAGTGTTCCCAAAGATCAGATGTTATGGGATGAGCTGAAGAAAGAAGAAACACCAAAGTTATTGGATATTTGTAACATGCAGAGAAAATCTGTGCCACGTCTCTTGTCCCTGAAGAATTATTTTGGACTGTTAATGTCTGCCTTCAGAAAACATGGAAAATAATATTTGGGTTGACATGCACCATCTTATGCGGCAACACCTCGAGGGAAACAGCGATGGCTGGATGTTTCACTTTAGTGCATGCTTCCAATCAAGTTATTTATTATCAGTCCAGGACTGCAAAACTAGAACTTTTTAGGAATAGCACGGATAGTCCTTGACTCATGACCACAATTAGGACCAGAATTCCCGTTGCTAAGCAGGGTGGTTCCGTGAGTCATGATCAATTTTATGATTTTGTTTTTATGTTTTTGGAGGACAGCAGCTCCCAACCTTTGGGGAACCGGTTCTGTGGAGGGAGGTTTCTCCCACGGCGTGATTTCATGTGTTGCCTGCATCCCATAGATGGGGCATCGCTTTTTCGCCCCCACCCGGTTTTTGCCATGCCATGGACCATGGCCAGTCTATGGACCGGTGGTTGGGGACCCCTGTTTTATGGCAATTAAGATATTCAGTATCTAAGAAATGAAGTGATTTAAGAGCACACTGCCCCCTTTCTAAAGAGAATGATGTCCATTTGAACAGGAAAGGACATGATTGGTTCAGCTGACACTGACTTCTATAGGTATAGAACCAGAGGTGGGTATTCAGCCGGTTCTGACCAGTTCTGAAGAACCAGTAGTGGAAATTTTGAGTAGTTCGGAGAACCAGCAAATCCCACCTCTGACTGGTCCCGCCCACATCTAGTCTCCACCTCCTGAGTCCCAGCTGATTGGCTGGGTCTCCTTTGATTGCCCAGCACAGGAGAACAGAGCTGGAAAGCAGGTTAGTAGGGTGGGGAGGGAATGGGGATTTTGCAGTAAACTTCCCCTGCCACACCCACCAGGCCACAGCCACCAAGCCACGCCCACAGAACACCATGCCCATCAAGCCAGGCCTACAGCTGATTGGCTGGGTCTCCTTTGGTTGCCCTGCACAGGAGAACAGAGCTGGAAAGCAGGTTAGTGGGGTGGGGTGGGGTGGGAATGGGGATTTTGCAGTATCCTTTTCCTGCCACGCCCACCAAGCCACGCCTACCATGCCACACCACGCCCACCAAGCCACGCCTACCATGCCACACCACGCCCACCAAGCCACGCCAACAGAACCAGTAATTTAAAAAATAGAGTCCCACCCCTGTATAGAACTGTAGAAACAGAGTTGGAAAACCAACCAACCGATCCCAAGGCAGAAACTCTCAGGTCTGTAAAATTCAACAAGAATGGAGACCTTCCCCGAATGTTCCCCGAGGGACAAGGTTACTAGCTTTAGAGAGATACAGAAATCCTGTATCTGTTGATCCCAGTTAATCAGAGGTTTTGGAGAACCGGTGCCTCCTCCAGTTTAGCTTCCACAAGCACCTGTGATCATGCCAGGGGGAGTGTGTGTGTGTGCTTGTGTGCAGCTGTTTAAGTACCGGCATGTGTCACACACAAAGCACGGTTAATCTCCAATTGTTCCTCACACCCCCATATCTAACAGTAGAAAAACATAAACACTGTGTCCAATCACACTTGACCAATAAAGTATTCTATTCTATTCGGCCAGCATGAGATGGTTTCTTAACATTACCACTTGCTTTTTCCCCCTTCTTCTTCTTCATTTTTTCAGATAAAGCACCCTTGGTTCCTTTCCCCTGAAAAATCTCATTAAAAAGAAGAAATGTAAGCATGGAAAAAAAAAACACGTTTCTTTTCTTTCTCCTCTTTTGGTTTAGCTTCATAAAGGGAGAATTGCATGGTTTTGTTGTTGTTTTGTTTTTGGTAACAAGGCTACTTTGAAAAGACAATCTTTTACTGGTGCACAATTGAATAAAATGAGCAACCTGGAGGCATAATCTGGTTTTTCTGTAAAATTGTCGCTTTTGTTGGGGGCTAAACAACCGGTTCCATTAGGGATGCGCTCAGCAAGAGATGGAAAGAGGGCGCTGTGTTTTCCAGCACTGGCAGCCATTTCTTAGGGTAGCAATCATTTTAAATGCCCAACTTGGTTAAAAAGAAAGAAAAGAAAAATTTAAAAAGCACTTTAGAGCAAAGATAATATTGGACAATGGAAACATTGTTCTCTTAAGTTTCCGCGGGTATTTATATGTATGGTATTCAGCTTTGTTTGGGTATTTTCCCACGTCATTGTAGTTGTGCTTTTAAAGTTGCCTGACTCACAGACGAACACAATACAGAAGCCTGATGATGGCAGGTGAGATTCTGCCGAAACGTTGCTACAATTTTAAAAGCACAACTATAATGACGTGGGAAAATACCCGAACAAAGCTGAATACCATACGTATATATGTATATTTATATGCATATGTATATGGTTTTAGTTTAGTTTAGTTTAGTTATAGTTTAGTTATAGCTATAGTTTAGTTATAGTTATAGTTTAGTAATAGTTATAGTTAGTGATAGTGATAATGATAGTTATAGTTATAGTTATAGTTAGTTATAGTTATATATCAGTTATCAGATGCAGTTTTTTAAAAATTGTGTGTGTGTTTGTGTGAAATTTTTAAAAAATGCATCTGATAACTCAGATGTTATAAAAAAGATGCTGAGACTCTAGAAAGAGTGCAGAGAAGAGCAACTAAGATGTTTAAGAGCCTGGAGGCTAAAACATATGAAGAATGGTTGCAGGAACTGGGTATGTCTTGTCTAATGAAAAGAAGGACTAGGGTAGACATAATAGCAGTGTTCCAATATCTCAGGGGCTGCCCCAAAGAAGAGGGAGTCCCGTCTTAGGCATGAAAGCCAGCTGGGTGACTTTGGGCCAAATAACCAAGAGATGGTGAGTTCTAGTCCCACCTTAGGCATGAAAGCCAGCTGGGTGACTTTGGGCCAGTCAGTCACTCTCTCTCTCAGGCCAACCTACCTCACAGGGCTGTTGTTCTAAATTGAGAGTAGGAAGGTGTATTAGACATGTTCGTTGCCTTGCGTTATTGGTGAAAAAATAATAAAGGCAGAACAGAAATAAATAAAACAGCGTAAAACACTGAAAATGTGACTCGACCATTTACTCCGGAATGGCCTTTCCTCAGAGTTTCTCCATCTGTGTTTTAAGCCTCATGTTAAATCCAACTCAAGATAAAGAGCCGACTTAGCAAACACTACCAGTTAAATAATGATCAAGCTATTAGCTCTCTGAGCCTGGATTTGAGGGCTCAGCCCCTGTGACAAAAGGAATTAATGGGACTGCTTCCCAGGGGGGAAAAAATGACTTTTTCAGGCCTCAGGAATGCAGCAAAGGAGACGGGGATCCATTCGCAACAAGAATGGCTTCAAATCCATCGGATCACGCCTGTTTTAAGGCCATTACAACAAATATGTTGAAATGATGGAGAACAACTGTTGTTAATATTTGTTGTGGTTGTTGTTGTTTTTTCAAGACGTTGAGCCAAACTTCCATTTTGGTTTTCCAGAGAGAAAAGTTTTAGGTTTTTTCCTAAAAAAACCCCAACAATCCAAAAATCCAAGAAGGTATATTAAGGAATGGATGTCACCTTCAATGCATTTGACAGATGCAGAGGTGGTTGTTCAGCTGGTTCTGACCAGTTCTGGAGAACCGGTAGCGGAAATTTTGAGTCGTTCGGAGAACCAGCAAATCCCACCTCTGATTGGCCCCGCCAACCCCATCTCTTCTCTGCCTCCCATTGAGTCCCAGCTGATCGGCTGGGTCTCCTTTGGTTGCCCTGCCCAGGAGAACGGAGCTGGAAAGCAGGTTAGTGAGGTGGGGAGGGAATGGGGATTTTGCAGTATATCCTTCCCCTCCCACGCCCACCAAGTCATGCCACGCCCACCAAGCCACGCCCACAGAACCGATAGTTTAAAAAAATGAATCCCACCACTGGGCAGGCGTGCAGGTAGTTCTCGACTTACGGCTACAATTGAGCCTGAAATTTCTGTTCTTCCTCCTCTGCCTCCCTCTCCCCATTTTCCTTTTGTGCTTATAACCTTTTGAGCATAAGTGTGCCAGCCGAAACCACCGTTTTAACTGTAGGTAAGAACAGAATACCTTTATTGTCATTGCATTCCACGAGTACAATGAAATTTGAAAGCTACTCCAGCACAGTACCCCAAACACCACATCACAACCACACTACAGAGTATTTAATAATAATAACAATAATAATAATAACAATAACAATAATAATAAACAACCTAGTCTAAAACCTATCATTTAGTAAGTTAAATAGTTTAAAAATGCCACTATATACACAGGATTAAATCACAAATGCACTATTTGAATCAAGACCATTACTGCCTTGGAAAAGAAACTGTTTCTCAGTCTATTAGTCCTCATTTTAAGACTCTTATAATGCCTCCCTGATGGTAACAGATCGAAATATGAACGTCCAGGATGAGAATGGTCTGTGGAGATTTTTAGTGCTCTGGAGAGGAGTCTGGTCTTCGCAATCTCTTCCAAAGAAGAAAGAGAGCAACCCATGATTTTTTTTGTGCTGTGTTTATAACTCTCCGGAGCATCTTCTTATCCACCGCAGAGCATCCAGCATACCACACCGTTACACGGTGTGCCAAAACGATCTCGATGGTAGACTGGAAAAAAAGTAACCAGCAACTTCTCACCCAGACCATTCTTTTTCAGCAGCTCTGGACCGGTTTTTGGGTAGACAGAGGGAGGAGGGGGATGCAGTAATGTTAAAATAAAGAGGGAGTGGGTTTAATCTTTCTGGAATCGCCTCCTCTCCCAGATTAAACCCACTCCCCCCGCCACCTTTTTTTTTTAAGGCTACAAAAGACCAGCGTGATTTTTCACAGCTGTCTGAAAGAGAGGCAGGGTCGCTTACAGCCATAATAACATAATAGCTCTGAGCAAGGCTCTCTAATTCATCCCTGGGGTGTGTGTTTCGAGAGAGAGAGTGTGTGTGTGTAAGTTGTGTAGGGCAGGAATGCTCCCCCACCCCCTTTCAGGCTCCCCCTGCTATGAATCGGTTGGTTTTGCAAACATCCCCTCGACTCCCGTTACCCGTTGGGGCAGCACCGAAGGCCTCAATCCCGAAAATTAATCAGTGTAATTATAATAAGCTCTGAGTTTAAGCAGACACCCAGGAGATCAACCACGTGATCTGCTGCTCCTGTTCTTTGATCTGTCTGGCATGCGCGCACATACCACGCGCCCTGCATTTTAATGGAAAATAGGCCCCCTTTTATACATGCGCCTTCTTCTCCCTCTCCTCCTCCTCCTCCTCCTCCTGGCTTCAAAGAAATTAAAAACAAAGAAGAGAATGGAGAAAAGAGATCCACTGGATCGCTCCCAGCTAGCCAGCACTGCAGGGAGCCAGAGGAGGCGTCGAAGAAACCTACAAACGCAGCTGGTGCTCGACTTACGACTGATCCGTTTAGAGACCGTTCGATGTTATAACAGAACCGAGAAAAGCAATTTTCCACACTTAAGACCACTGTTGTGGCATCCTCACCATCATGTAATGAAAATTCAGACACCGGGCAGCTGGTTCATATTTATGATGGGGCAACGGATTCATATTTATGATGGTTGCAGCGTCCCGGGGCTCAAGTGATTCCCCGTCCCCTTTTGCGACCAGCCAAAGTCAACCTGGGGAAGCCAGGTTGCATTCACAACCTGGTTGCTAACTTAACAGCTGTAGGAATTCGCTTAACAACCGTGGCAAGAAAACAGGGCAAAACTTACTTGACAACTGTCGCACTCAGCGAAGAAATGTTGAGCTTGGTCGTGGGTTGTAATTCAAGGACTATTGGTTGGAGCTCATCTCTGTACTACAGGGGTCTCCAAACTTGACAGCTTTAAGACTTGTGGACTTCAGCTCCCAGAATTCCTCCTCCAGTCATGTTAGCTCAGGGATTGTGGGAGTTGAAGTCTACAAGTCATTAACTTGCCAGGCTTGAAGACCCTTGCATTAGATAGATAGATAGATAGATAGATAGATAGATAGATAGATAGATAGATAGATAGATAGATAGATAGATAGATAGATAGATAGATAGACAGACAGACAGACAGACAGACAGATACATAGATAGATAGATAGATAGATAGATAGATAGATAGATAGATAGATAGATAGATAGATAGATAGATAGATAGATAGATAGATATGGAGATAGAAGATATATACTGTAAATCAGGGGTCTTCAAACTTGACAGCTTTAAGACTTGTGGACTTCAACTCCCAGAATTCCTCCTCCAGTCATGTTAGCTCAGGAATTCTGGGAGTTGTAGACTACAAGTCTTAAAGCTGCCAGGTTTGAAGACCCTTGATCTATTACGTCTCCCGGGCACTTGGAATGGAGATTGGGGGATTGGCTGTGGTTCGAGCGACATATGAAGTACCTAAAGGTTGGTTTTCAACTGGCATCTGCTAGCCATGAGGTGGCAGCTGGTAAGATGCCCAATCGATGGGGATAAAGGCAAAGGGATTCTGGGAGTTGTAGTCCCAGCACATCTTCAGAGGTTTGGGCTGAAGAAGATCTCTTTGAATGACCCAATGGGCTCCCGAAGGATGGATTTTGGGAGTGGTATGGATTTGTTTTCTGGGGCCATCTGCTTCCCGCAATCAAGGGAAACCGTACACTTGAGCCCGGTTAAAAACAGACTGTGGTAATTGCAATTCGTGGCAAAAGGCAGCTGGTGCACAGCCTCCTCTTCACCTACGTGACTGCGGTCCTATCGCTCTTGCCACAACCCAAGGTCTGTTCTGCCTTAAACTGGGGCATTAAAAAGCCATCCATCCTTCTCCCTGGGCTGTCACTGATTAGGGATTTAATTACCACCCTGCACAAGGAGAGCTTTTCATTTCTCCTGTGTTATTATGGAAACCCGATGGAGGCTGTGCGGTATTCGTGTACGCACGTGGGATTTGTGGTGGTGGTGGTGCATCTTTGCTGGGAAAAACTGCACAAGGCCGGTCATGGGTGGGCTTTGGTGGTAGAGGCAAAAGCTGGTGGCTTTCCTGTTGAGACAGAACTACAGTTCCCACCAGCCTCGAGAAACAAAGTGAAGGATGCTGGGAGTTGTAGGTCCTTCATGTTCTCTCTGAGCTTGGTTGCTTTCTGGCAGATAGTTCATTACTCAAACTCGGTAACATCGTCCGTGTTAGTGATCAGGAGTAAGCACTGATGTGACCTAGACTGATTCTCCATTGTCCCAAGGGTGCTTTTTTTCAAGAGGCATCTGGACTTTCTGGTTTGTTTGTTTTTTGAAGGCATTTCACTTCACATCCAAGAAGCTTCTTCAGCTCTGACTGGATGGTGGGGAATGGAAGGATTTATACTCCTTGTAGACGGAGCTGGTCATTTGCATCCTTTTTAGTGAGTCATCGAGGCCACTTGGGGGTTGATCTGTGTCCTCAGGGTCATCTCAGTAGTGCAAATGGTTCCTGTAGTCTGCAATTTTTCTCTGGAAATCCATTCATACTCCCACACCATTCGAAGGGTGGTCACCCCAAGCCTTCCAAGTGGCCTCAACGACCCTCTAAAAGGATGCAAATGACCAGCTGCCTGCAAGGAGCATAAATCCTTCCATTGACCACCATCCAGTCATATGAAGATGCTTCTTGGATGAGAAGCAAAACCTCTTCAAAAAACACACACACACACACACACACCAAAAAAATCCAGTTGCTTCTTTGGGCTGAATGTTACAATGAAACATCTGCAAGAAAACAACCAAGCTCAGAGGACACCAAGGACCCCTCAAAATTCGAACTCTTGGCAACTCATAGCTATGACCGTTGCAGAGTCCTGGGGTCATATGATCCCCTTTTGTGATCTTCTGACAAGTAAAGTCAACGGGGAAGCCAGATTTGACAACCATGTCACTAGTGTAGCAACTGGAGTGATTCACTTAAGAAAACTGAGGCACGGAAAGTCATAAAACGGAGCGAAATTCTATCTCACTCCTATCTCACTTAGCAACAGGAATGTTGGGCTCAGGGCTCAATTGTGGTCATAAGTCAAGGACTACTCTACTGTAATGTCCCCAGGGCTACGAACAATTCAGCAAGGTCAACAACATCTCATCTGCAAGAAGTCTCATTCTGCATTCAGGCCAGCCCTTTCTCCTTTTATCTGTAGATAAGGATCAGTTCTGACCAGCTTAGGACTCAGGAGTGTGTGCCTTCTCGTCAGGCTATTAGACTTTGCTTCGGGGACTTCTCCAAGGTTATCAGGTTCCTGTTACTCTCTGAGGAGTTGGCTTGCTTATTTGCCCCCTTATTAACCAACTTCGCTCCGCCCGGAATGGAAGAGGAAGCGGACAGAGAAAGAATGAGTAGAAATGTTGACAGCATCTCACAAACTGAGCCTAGGTGAAAATAAAGAGACGGGGAGAAGCATTTTCAACTTGCTAAGAGAGCTTCTCCTTCAATGAACTTATTAGATTTTCCAGTGAAGATGAGTAGGAAATGACTTTGTGCAAATCAGCTATTTCCTTAGAATGGCAGGGCCAGGTGAGATAAGGTAGTTGCTGCTGAGACAAACACCTTTACAAAGAGAACTCCGTTTAGGTTTGTCCAGGAGAACCTGCTATCGTCTGAACTCTTCCAAACTTCTGTTGTATCTTCAGCTTGCTCAAAATTTAGACTGGATCAAGGGGATCTCATTTAGATCAAGGGGATCTAAATTACGGCTGCGCAGAGCCTTAGTTGGGTGACTGACTCCCAAGACGGTAAACCTAAAGAACAAAATAGTGCTTTTACTGTCTAGAAATATTACTTTGCTTCCAGTGCTCAGGTGGTCCTCTGGCTGAGTGTAGGTGCTGGTAGAAGTGCAGAGAGTATAGGACAACTTGCTGAGGGACAATCGCCCAGACAATTCAACACTGTGTTAATCATTTTATTATTGGTGACCACGTTTTAGTCAAAATTACTGTAACTCTTGCCTTTCTGGATTGACTTATTTTATTATGATTGGCCACAGTTCCATCAAAATTAATTTAACTTTTGCCTTTGTTGAATTGCCCCATAGGAGTGGTGTGAGTGGCCTAGAGGGGGAGCTCCCGCCTAACAATCAGGAGGCTGTAAGTTCGATCCTAGGTAGAGGCAGATAAATTTCTCCCCCAGGGGACATTGAGAATATATCTGCTGAACAAAATTCCGCATTGGGGACAGGAAGGGCATTCGGCCACTAAAACACTCTGCTAACTCCATTCATTGCTCAGACTCTATCCTGCAAGGGATTATGGCATCGTTAAAAAAGATGATGATGATTTGTTGAATTGCTCCATGAGTTGTCCGGTGGCAAACTTGGCCATGACAGGTTGTCCTATTCTGAGATGCAGCAGCCTTGCCTTAGTGCTTTAGGAGGCATGAGTGAAATGTGCACACGCTCTTTGCACATTCTTCGTCTCACAGGTTGGGTTTGCCAGAAACTTTGAAGATGAGCCACTTGGCCAGGTGGTTTGGGCCGTAAGACCAGTTCTCAGAAAGAGCCAACTGAATTTGACTGGAAAGAAAGAATCCTGCTTATTAGCTCTAGTGTTAATGGCTGAGAATAATTAGTGCAATTAATGTTGCAGCCTTCCCAGAGTAGAGGGAGCTCAACAGAAATAAATAATGTAGAAGAGAGAGTTCATTGGACTCTAATTAAAAAGCATGTGCAAGCTTTCACTTTAGCAGTTGTTTATGAGAGAGGGAGAGAGAGAGGGAGGGAAGGGGAGGGAAGAGAAGGAAAAAGGGAGGGAGGGGAGAGAGAGAAGGAAGGAGAGAGGGGGAGAGAGAGAAAACAGGAGGGAGGTAGGTAGAGAAGGAAGGAGGGAGGGAAGGCGAGGGAGGGAGGGAGGGAGGGAAGGCGAGGGAGGGAGGGAGGGAGGAGAGGAGAGAGAGAGAGAGAGAGAGATTAAATGGTATTGTGGGGTTTTGATATTTGGATTTAGCCCCGGAAAACAGAAAAAAGCAGAGGGGTTAAGCTGGAACAGTGCGGGGATGTGGACCCACCAAGGACTTGCTTTATGAGGCTATTTTAAGGAGAAGCAAAGCAAGCACTGAACAAGCCCCTGTGCATTTGATACGAGATTTTCCTTGCCTTGGAAATTACAATAGATCTCACAATGCTTTTTTTCTGTGCTTCAGGGATCCAGGTGTTGGGGGAAACCATGCCATCAAAATTTTGCAGGGTGGTTGGAGATAGCCCCAGACTTGCCAGAGAGAGAGAGACAGAGAGAGAGAGAGAGAGAGAGACAGAGACAGAGACAGAGATGGAGAGAGAGACAGAGACAGAGACAGAGACAGACAGAGACAGATAAAGAGACAGAGACAGAGACAGATAAAGAGACAGAGACAGAGACAGAGACAGAGACAGAGACAGATAAAGAGAGACAGGGACAGAAAAAGAGACAGAGAGAGAGAGACACAGAGAGAGAGAGAGAGACAGAGACAGAGGGAGACAGAGACAGAGGGAGACAGAGAGAGAGAGGGTTGACTTGGCTAATGAGTGGGGCCCTAGAGAGAGATGATCTTATCATCATTCTATTGTTAGAATTTGGATTGCTTGCTTTAGTCTGCCTGCCCCATACAAGCAGAGACTGCCCTCTGACAGCGGCCATCTGAATTTATCATAATTTGATCCAAGAGTCCCTCAATAAGGATGACCTTATTAGCATTTCAAAAGGATCTGGGCTTTGAATAATTGATTGTATTTCTTTTTGAGCACTTCCTTGTAAATTCATTACAGAAAAGACAGATGTCTTATGTAAAGGCCTCTCTCTGTTTGGCTTGTAGATCAGGATTAACCGAATATAAGTGTTAACACTTGAGAAACATATCATGGTTCTTTCCACAATCTGGTGCCCTCCAGAGTTATGTCAAGACTACAGTTCCCAGAATTTTCCCAATCTTTGCTTAAAAACAGGAGTTAAATTGCCTTCCCCCCCCCCTAGCCCTATAAAACCGAAGCTGATTCTAAAGCAAACCAGCCATTTTTAGGTGTTTAAAAACTCTTTACAGAAGATGTTTGAATTAGTTTTATTCTCGTTTTGTTCGTCTCTGGATCATTTTTCCACACATTAAGATCACTATTGCAACACTTGTGGTAATGGCTGTAGGCCTTACAGAGTTCATGTATCATTAGTTCTGAGAGAAAGGAAGGAAGGAAGGAAAAGGAAAGAAAGAGAGAGAGAGAGAGAGAGAGAGAGAGAGAAAGAAAGAAAGAAAGAAAGAAAGAAAGAAAGAAAGAAAGAAAGAAAGAAAGAAAGAAAGAAAGAAGGAAGGAAGAAAGAAAGAAAGAAAGAAAGAAAGAAAGAAAGAAAGAAAGAAAGAGAAAGAAAGAAAGAGAAAGAAAGAAAGAAAATGTCAAGGGAGGCTCCATTCAAAATCCAAGAAAGAAATGCTTAGATTCCATTGTTTTAGAGAAAAGGACTTTTACTGAAAATTGATATGGTATAAAGATGGACCTAGCGCCTTTTTGACATTCTCCCAAGTTGTTTTCAGCGTTGACACCCAATCGGTCAGGCCAACTGAGGAGGGGGAATCCCTTGGATACTCAGGCATTGGGACAAAGTCCATGCCACTCACTACTTTGAAGGGGGGTTAGTCCCGTGCTACTGTGAACAGCATTATTGTACGCAACCTCCGCGAAAGGTAGGAGGTCTGCCCAATTGGATTGCTGATAATTCACGTAGCATCTCAGATACTGTTCTACCGTGGCATTCAATCTCTCTGCGCCTCCATTGGTGCTTGGATGAAAAGCTGAGCTGAGGACCTGGGAAATGAAGTAACGAACCATCAGGTCAAACAGGGGAATAGTGAAATAATGGAAGAGGTGTGGAAGGCTGCTTGTTGTACAAGCAGCTTCTCAAGAGATGGCTACTCTTTATTATCTGGAAATTGGATGAATGGTGTAAAAGAGGGAGAACATCTGAATGTCCTCCAGGCTTCTCTCATTAAATTCAAAGTTAAGGGAAGGAAATTATATATTAGATCAATGGAAAGCAGCCTGAGGAAAGGTGCATTGATTGAATGCATCTTGGTTAGGTAAGGAGGTGGAATGACACCAAGTGAGAACACTGACCCTCTGTCAGCTGTAACCAGTCACTGTATCTTAATCTCCCTTTTAAAATCTAAAATAGCTTAATCTAAATGGTTAAATCTTTAATAAGAACTTCCGTGAAAGGAGTCAAAGCGGAGACTGGGTTGGCCCAACACACTAAGACAATAACCTTGGATGACTGAATAAACCACTGTCTGCCAGGGTCACTCAGGCACACTAAGGTAGAAACTCTGCTACACAGACCACAATGCCCAGGTATACATTAGCCACAAGTACATGTGTCTCTTTCGTTTACTCTGTTATAAGACCAGTCGGGTTCACCTGATGTCCTAACTTGAACTTTCCAATAGAGGAGTTTCTGAATTTTAGATGCCAGAGGAATGTGAAGGAAATTGTCCATATTTCTGGAGCTCTCCGTGGTCCTGAATTTGGAGCTCTCCGAGGTGCTGAATCTGGAGCTCTCCGCAGTGCTGAATCTGGAGCTCTCCGCGGTCTGGCTCTTTTACTAAGACTCAACTGGAAAGGGAAGCTTTTTCTTCCTGAAACCTTTTGGATGAGTGAAGCTAGCCCATAACATTCTTCCCTGGTCAAATGTTCATTCATGGGACCGTGGCCAACAAATCCAGCAACGGAAGATCCATCTTTGCTGGCCTTTAACGGCTGGTTCAAAGGAATGGGGCCTTTGTGAGATAGCAATAGCACTTATATGCTTGGAGAGGGCTTCCCAGCCCTCTCAAAGTGGTTTACAGAGTCATCCTCTTGCCCCCAACAATCTGGGTCCTCATTTTACCCACCTCAGAAGGAGGGAAGGTTGAGTCAACCTTGAGCCTGGTGGGATTCGATCTGTCAAATTGCAGTAGGAGTAGCTTGCAGTACTGCACTCTAACCACTGCGCCACCGAGGCTCCCAGATAACTGGGCAGTTTAAATATTTTTTTTAATAAATAAATAATAAATTTCTTACTCTTCCTAAAGTTATGTCATCAGCACATCCCATGGTATTTATCCCTGGGCTGAATAAATATTTGCTCTGCTCTGTCTTGAATTTCCAACTACTCCCATTGACCCCCAAATTTGGTTATTATAGAGCAAGCAGGGTTTTTTTTCTCTCTCTCTCTCCTGCCAATGAATCATAGATAATTTTCTGCGAGGTGCTTCTCCCAAATGCGCTTAAAGAAATAAAAAACAAAATTGTATCCCCCGAGCTACGATGGCCCTCATTGCTTCGGTTGTCCTCCTCTGACATCAACCTCTGTGTTGCAAAAGGCAACCCAGCCATGGTACCTCGGGTTAATTGCTTGCCTGTGTCCTTGGCAGACTTTCTTGGGCTCCCCACACCAGCGGGAGCACTTGATCCCTTTAAAGAGATTGCAAATACTCAGCTAGCAGCACGTGTCAATTAACTGCATTTATTGGTTTCATCTGTCTCCCAAGCTGGGGAGGAGGTTGTTGTTGCGGGTTCGGGTGGCTGCTGTCAAAACAGCTCCAGCTGTTTTAATAAAGCTTCAACTTTCTATCTAAAGGTTATTTCCCTGCCTTTCCTTCTCCTCCTCCTCCCCCACCCTGCCTTCTTCCAACCCATAATAATCTGGACTCAAGACAGTTGAGAGGCTGGCTGGCAGAGTTCCCTTCCCCAGCCACTTCTCCATCTTTACAATGTGAATTCAATATGTTTAACCTACTTGCTGGGTTAACCCATTAGCCAGCTTCTCCAAGGCACTGAATTATCAGCTAACCTCATGGCGGTTTATACAACACACCAAGCCATTAAAAAGACCAGTTCAGGTTGACTGTTAGGCAAAGGAATCGGGGCCATACATGGTTGCAGTTCAGAAGATTTCTTTCTTAAGCTTATGCACAAGAATCTAGTCAACTAAATTCAGTACTAAATTGGCACCGGACTGAATTCAAGAGGGATTGGACTTAGACCCTTCGTGGCAATGTAAGGATTCTAGGCTGATGACATACTTAACTCCACCCCCATCTCTGCCTGTCCTCCTCTATAGCAACACCCTATTTAGTAGGTCATGTAAAGACACCGTTAGGTTTGTAGCTGACCTGATTAAGCATGTTATAGGGATGCCTATAAAAACTTGCTTATTTCAAATAACCTGTTTTTTTTCCTCCTTTCCTCCACTCTCAAATTGTGTTTAGGTTTCCTCGGAAAAGGTCAAATTTGAGTGATAGGGGTTTGGCCACAACTAACATTTTGTTTGGCTTCTTTTGCGATGTTCTACAAAATATTGCAAGGTGGGGAGTTACTATACTCTGTCCTCCCCTCGATTTTTTCTGTTCCCTTTCCAAATAATTAGCCAATATGGCTAGTTAGAATTTTAATTTCTTCTTGGTGAATGGAAGGAGAGAGAAGGCAATGGAAGAGCTTCCCCCTTCCCCCCTCGGTTTTGGGGCAGGGGTGTGTGAATTTTGCTAAGGAGCATTTATGCTAATGCAGCTATGAAGTTTCCTTTTGCCGATAATCCTTTCTTTACATATAGCTAATTTCATTTAGGCAACGGAAGAATGAGAAACCAAAGCCTGGCAAACCCATACTCAAAATTTTTATTACGGCCTCAAAAAGAATCATAGGATCTAACCACAGAATGCAGGGATTCTAAAGCACTATGGAGATAATCCAGAATTGAGGTGTCCAACCTTGGCAATATTTAGACTTCTATGGACCTCCACTCCCAGAATTCCCCAGCCAGCCAGGGGTGTCCAACCTGGGTAACTTTAAGACCTGTGGACTTCAGTTCCCAGAATTCACCCTTGGCTACAACACACATATTTACCAAAATTAGCCATATTGGGTTTTGTATACTCCGAAACGTAAATTCACCCAGCTGTTGGATTCACAAATACGGATTCACACAATACATATACATCACACAATTACAAGGGCTGTTGTTGTTTTTTTTACTGACCGGGTAAAGAACATGATATATGAATAGCTCCCCAATTAATTTGCTGAAATATGATTCCTGATATGGATACCAAGATTTCTGATAGGGATGGTTGAATTCACCAAGGATTTGCATTTTGGAACTCGGAACTCAAAAACAGTGTAAAGTTGGGTTCACGCCATGCAACACCCTTAGCCATAACTCTAGCTGACAATCCAATAATATGCAAGGCCGCCCATAAACCAGAGGGCGGCTTAAGATGAATAGACTCACACAAACCTCTCCACCCATGGTGGGACTGCAAGCACCCCAGTTCCATTTCTGTCCTCCCCTGCTGGGAAGCTCAAACTCAACCTTCCACTCTAGAAGAAGAGAAGCTAAATCCTGACATTCCACAAACAGTTTTACAGATTTGCTAGTGACGTCATAAAACCATGTTTGGACCTCTCTTACAAACTGCATCAAGGATATTGGATAAGTGGCAGGAGAAAAATTCCTCCTGTCTTCTTGGCCTTGAAGTCCCCATTAACTCACTTTTTCATCTGTGAAAACATTAGCATCTGTAAGCTCCTCAAGAGGTGATTTAACCCAGCAATTAGTAAATCAAGTGCCTTTCTTGTTCAGTCTGATCAATGTGCAGTGTGCTTAGCTGCAGTCTATACACCACTGCCAAAAAACGTGCGTTCTGATTCCTAAGATTGTTGGCACAATCTTACTTTTAGGGATTGGGAAATGAGAAACAGGAGACATGACCTTGCTGGTGGTAGCCCTGAGGCAGAGGTGGGGAACTATAACCCCTTTATGACTTGCGGATTTCAACTCCCAGAATTCCTGAGCCAGTAGGATTATTATTGGATTGCCAGCTGACTTGTGGATTTCAACTCCCAGAATTCCTGAGCCAGCAGGATTATTGGATTGTCAACTGACTTGTGGATTTCAACTCCCAGAATTCCTGAGCCAGCAGGATTATTATTGGATTGCCAGCTGACTTGTGGATTTCAACTCCCAGAATTCCTGAGCCAGCAGGATTATTGGATTGTCAACTGACTTGTGGATTTCAACTCCCAGAATTCCTGAGCCAGCAGGATTATTATTGGATTGCTTGCTGACTTGCGGATTTCAATTCCCAGAATTCCTGAGCCAGCAGGATTATTGGATTGTCAACTGACTTGTGGATTTCAACTCCCAGAATTCCTGAGCCAGCAGGATTATTATTGGATTGCTTGCTGACTTGTGGATTTCAACTCCCAGAATTCCTGAGCCAGCAGGATTATTATTGGATTGCCAGCTGACTTGCGGATTTCAACTCCCAGAATTCCTGAGCCAACATGGCTGACTCGGGAATTCTGGGAGTTGAAACCCTCATAATAAAAGGGCCATAGTTCCCCACCCCCGCTCTAAGAAATGGGTGAAACTTAACTGTTCCTCTACCCCATAAGGACCAAGTTGATGCAAGTGGCCCACAGAAAAAAAAACCCAAGAACTTACCCAGAATTTGTATCAATGAATATGACTTAAGAATCCTTGTATTCCCAGTTAAATATAAATATTAAATAGAAGACCAGAGCGGCACCCATGTTGGCTGGGGAATTCCAGGAATTGAAGTCCACAAATCTTTAAGTTGCCAAGGTTGGATACCTCTGATTTGACGCATAACACCAAGCATCGGTGCATCTTTTACAGAGGCAGGAAAGTTGCAGGAAACTCAAAAATAAAATAAAAAAAAACCCTGAAAGGCAATTTTGGCCCAAGATCAGTTGCTCAACTGCTACGTGCAATGGCTGTGTTCTAACTCAGGCCTCCGTTCGTAGCAGTAGTTGGCCTGATGTTTTGAAAAGATGCTTCAGAGTTTTTCGGTTATGTGGGAAACTCTCTGAATCAAAGCTTTTCCAGGTGGTTGTCAGAAAAGGTCCCTCAAACCTAGACACAGACATCAGGACTTCCAAGCAAAGGAGAAAATGCAAGCTTTTATGTTGCCACTTTAATCCTATTAGCAAAGAAGCTGATGGCAGCTGGCTTAAATCCAGGAATGGCAAAGTGGATTTTAGGTATCAGAGCAAATTTCCCTTTCAGAAGGACAAAGTCTGGCTTCGCTTTCATAATTTTCAATGCTCTCTCTCTCTCTCTCTTTTTTCTTCCTGATCCCCATTCCTAAAAACCACTCAAAGTCCCAGTTTGCTAATGCCCAAATGTTTTGACCAACATCGCCATCTAGTGACTTCTACATGAAATGCGGCCATGGCAAAATTCGGAATTTGCAGCAGCTTTGATGCGTTTCGCCGCAACTAATGCAGTCCTTTGCATGAGTGCAGTTCACTGCATTCCTCAGCAGGATGCAAGCCAAAAGCAACCAAACTGCAGTGGTTGCTCGCAATTTGAGTGCTGGGAGAAGCAAGTATAAGGTTCCCCTCCCCCCTCTTGGCCTAAATATTGTTTTATACACCTGCAAAATAAAGATCTCCTAAGAATTTCCTTTTCCTATGTGGAGGCTGCTACTTGGACAGCTACCTAATATTGTAAATATTACCTATTTTCTGCACAAACTCTCTTAAATGCGGTTGCTTGTCCAACGTTGTCTATATCAGCGCTTATTTCAACCTTGGTCATTTTAAGAAGTGTAGATTTCAACTGCTTGTACTAGAATTCAGTTTGGTTCCCAGGATTCAGTTTAATTCCATGTTGGTTGTGGAATTCTGGGAGTTAAAGTCCACATGACTTAAAACGGCTAACATTGAACAACACTGGACTCTATCGATAAGTGTGAGTGCATGTTTTGAAACTACAATTCCCAGCCATTTTCCTTTCCCTTGTGGGCAGAAGGCACTGGATGTTGTCATTCAGCAATTCTAAACAGACACAATTTTATTTATTTGATTTGATTTGATTTGTCAATTGCTTACAAGATAATAGGTATAAGAATAAACATGAGTAAGAATATAGGAAACAGGTATGAATAAATGGGGACAATAGGACAGGGACGGGTAGGCACAATGGTGCACTTATGCACACCCCTTACAGACCTCTTAGGAATGGGGTGAGGTCAATAGTGGATAGTTTAAGGTTAAAAGTTTTGGGGGTTTGAGGATGTAACCACAGTCAGGTAGTGCATTCCAGGCATTGACCACTCAGTTGCTGAAGTCGTACTTTCTGCAATCAAGTTTGGAGCAGTTTACTTTGAGTTTGTATCTGTTGTGTGCTCTTGTGTTGTTGCGGTTGAAGCTGAAGTAGTCACTGACTGGTAGGACATTGTAGCAGATAATTTTGTGTGCTACGCTTAAGTTTAACCTCGTTGGTATAGGATGCTGTTTTCTCAGAGGCCTTTTAGGAACTATAGAATACGGAATAATGGAGTTGGAAGGGACCTTGGAGGTCTTCTAGTCCACCCCCCCGCTCAAGCAGGAGACCCTACGCCATTCCAGACAAGGGACTGTCCAGTCTCTTCTTAAAAACTTCCAGTGATGCAGCATCAGCAACTTCTGAAGGCAAGCCATTCCGCGGGTTGATTGTTCTCACTGTCGAGAAATTTCTCTTTAGTTCTAGGTTGGTTCTCTCTTTTATCATCTTTCGTCCATTTTTTCTTGTCCTGCCTTCAGATGCTTTGGAGAATAGGCTCTTCTTTGTGGCAGCCCCATAGATATTGGAAGACCGCTCTCCTGTCTCCCCTGGTCCTTCTCGCCACTAGACCAGCCAGGCCCAGTTCCTGTAATCGTTCTTCATATGTTTTAGCCTCCAGTCCCCTAATCATCCTGGTTGCTCTTCTCTGCACTTTTTTCCCCCCCGGGAGTCTCAACATCTGTTTTGTAGAGATTTTGTAGAGGAAAGATTTCTAAACTATGAAGCCTACCCAGGCAACAGCAAAATTAAAGCAATTACAACAGTACATTTGATTTCAATTAGACGTTGCCTCCAAGGAAGAATTACTCGGAGAAGGATCAATTAAGCCAAGAAGCCTTTTAATGTTTTGAAAAGCTAGCAAGCTTCCTCCTTCCCCTCCCTCCCTCTGCACTCCTATTCATTTGTTTTCACTGGGGATAAATGATTCCTGGCAATCTTCTTCTGGATTTATAGAGTCTCGGAGTTGGTAGTACATTAAGAACATTTCACCCAAGGTAGGGAGTTTTTTTTTGTTATAGCAGCCTCTGCTGGTAGAGTTTTCAAAATATAAATAAGTAAATAAATAAAATTAGGGTGCTAGCGTATTTCTCAAAGGGCTGAGTCTCAAGCCAAACTTCTAGAACTTCTCCAATGGGACACATCCATAGCCAAGAGTCATATCAATCATGCTCTCCAGTTAGAATTTTGTATGGTGGAAACTTCACTCACCTAGAAACTATCTTTGAAAAACTATTTATGGAATGCAGTTTTTGTTTTGCAAGCTGGCACACTGCTCCCCCCTCCTTTTCTGTTGGCATCTCTAAAAAGACCGTAGAAATATTTTATGAGTTGACGTTATCCATTCTGATAGAGTGTAGTGTGGTATGGTAGGTACTGTATAAAGACATGGAGTTGTGTCATCCATTTACTTGAAAAAGGCAGTAGAGTGTATGGAAGCGCAATTGGCAAGTTTACATTTATTTCTGCCTCGCATTCTCCATAAGGTCACATTTTTCTACTCTTTATTTGTCCTCCTACACTCATTTTTAAAACATAGGACTGTCTCACTTGTATTCTGACTTCAGCTGAGTCATAAACATAGCTGGGGCTATACACTTGCTCTGTCAAGAAGAAGGGTAAAGGTAACAGGATTAGGCCTAAGCCTGCCTTGTATAACTCCAGAATTTTCCATAACGAAGAATTAAGTGTAGCTCGGGGTCAACTTGTTGGGCTCCTCTGGCCCAACAAGCACATGAGCACTTGAGTAGGTCCATGACACAACCGATGCAACTTTTACCTTCTTGTGTCAGACATCACACGCCCAATACTTTCTGCATGAAGATGTCATGATATGCATCTCAGAGTTTTGACAGAATGTCCAAGACGCCAAACTTGTTATCATTTGTTTTTGTTTTGTTTTTTTTCACTCCCCAATAGAAGCAATGATGCAACTGTCAAATTTTACAGCTGAGGAAACAAAATTGGCAAGTTTTCACCACATTCACCCACAGCTAGAATTCACTCTCAACAACTCTGAATGAAAAAAAAGAAAAAAAGAAGCAGGAAACATATTTTACACTGGCTTTTTACAAGCTGGAGGCTGGAATTGTTTTAAAATTTTATCTACTTACCGTTCCAAGTGTTTCCAGGATCAGATTGTGATTCTGTTAGACTCAATCATTTTGAGGCACCCTGCAGATTGAAAATGAGTTTGAAATTATACAAAAACCCCAGTCTTGTTGTATTTTTCTTCTCTTTCTTTCTTTCTTTCTTTCCTTTCTTTTTTCTTCTTTCTTTCTTTCTTTCTTTCTTTCTTTCTTTCTTTCTTTCTTTCTTTCTTTCTTTCCTTCCTTCCCTCTCTCCCTCCCTCCTTCCTTCCTTCCTTCCTTCCTTCCTTCCTTCCTTCCCTTTTTCTTCCTCTTTCTTCCTTCCCTTCCTCCCTCCTTTCCCTCCCTCCCCCCTTTCCTTCCTTCTTTCTCTTTCCTTCCTTCCTTCCTGCCTACCTACCTACCTACCTACCTTCTGAAACATCAATTCCTCTTCTAATATCTGTGATGCTGCCCATTGCTAAAACTGACACGTCTTTTCTTCCTTAAAAGCTGAGCTTCTTATCCAAACTGAATTACAGTCCGAGGCACATCTCAGCCTTGAGCAGCGATAGGAGAATCTGTTAAACTACATCTCCCAGAAACTCAGTCAGTGAGGACCAAACCGATGGATGCTGGGAGCTGTAGTTCAGCAATGTATGGGCCATCCATGCTTAGCCTTCCCTGTACAGGTAAGTCCTCAACTTACAACCACAGTGGAGTCCAACATATCTGTTGCTAAGCAAGGTATTTGTTAAGTGAGTTTTGCCTCCATTTGACAACCTTCCTTGCCACTGTTGTTCAGTGAATCACTTCAGTTGTTAAATCAGTAACGTGGCTGTTAAGTGAATCTTCCCCATTGGCTTGGCTTGTCAGAAGGTCGCAAAGCAGGATCTCAAGGCCCAGGGAAGACTGCAACCGTCATAAATATGAGCCATTGATATATCTGATTTTTAATGTATTAATAGCAGCTAGAATTGTATTTGCCCAAAATCAGAAAAGTGAAAAAATTCCGATAGAAGAGGAGGCGATTAAGAAAATAGTGGAATGTGCAGAAATGAGTAAATTGACATGAGCAATTAGAGAGCAAGAAGATAAAGAATATTATAAAATCTGGGATTTATTTTATCGATGTCTAGATAAGAAAACAGGGAAATAAAATATATTATAATATAAATATTACATGATAGCAATGATAAGGTGAGGTAATGATATGCTGCAATATTCTTCATTATGAAATAAATAATATTATGCATTAGGCCATGTAATAGTTGAGATTTGCTCGAAAAGAATGATGTGAATTTATAATTAAAGTCTGATAAGGTGTTAATAATAACATAATAGGCACAGTCGATATATATATAATGTGAATTATAATTTAAATCTAGAAGGGAAAGGCTGCTGATATTGTGCACAAAAGATACGTACCACCCGACACACTGTACAATGGAAAAATGGTTTTATTTGTTGCTTTGTGTTTGTGTCTGTTAACGTTTGAGAGAGAGAGAGAGACAGAGGGAGGGAGGGAGGAGAGAGAGAGAGAGAGAGATTCTCACACAAGAGAGAGATAAGGAAAGGTACAGAGTCCTGTTTATATCCCCACTCCAGGGCTGAGACCACCAGTCTCAGCTCACGGGGGTGGGGTCAAGCTGGAGCTATTAATCCTGACCCACTTCTGGCCATCATGGTGAAGCTCATCAATCTGTTGGGAAAGACGCCCCCCCTACCCCCCACCCTGCTCGCTATCAGTTTAATATACGTCTTGGGCTGTGTTTGCGCAAGACTCATAATCTGGTTATTGGATTAACCTATTTACTGGATTGCACACACACACACGCACACACCACGAATCTCCAGCCAAATCCAGCTGTCTGGATTTGAGTGTAGATTAAAGGGATCCTCTCCCTCTCCCCTCCCCCCCACCCCCCAAGAGAAAAATAAAATAAAAGATGGCACTGAAGAGCTTAGAATTCGGGGCAGAGGCCCAGGGGTTGCGCAGAGATCCATGGGGACTTGGCACTTGGATCCAGGCGACGCTCCCACCGCACCCACCTCCGATTCACCCTCTCGCAAGAGAGAGGCTGGTTGCAAAACCACAGGGGAGTGAAAGTCTTCCGGTGCCTGAGAGTAATGACAGCTCGCATTCCCATGCGCGTTCACTTTTATTGGTTGCACTCACAAGTTAGGCTTCCTTGCACCCGAAGGCTGGAGGAGACGGAGTAGGTGGAAACTAATCAAGGAGAGAAGGAACCCAGAACGAAGGAGAAATGTCCTCACCTTGAGTTTGCATCTATTGTTTGCTCTTGTGTTGTTAGGGTGGAAGCTGAAGTATTCATTGACAGGTAGGACATTGCAATGTATGATTTTATATACTATATTTAGATTGGACTGAAGGCGGCGTAGTTCTAGTTTTCTAGGTCTAGAATTTCAAGTCTGGTGGCCTAAGGTCTTCTGCAATGACTTGAGGAGCGGAGAACTCTTCTTTCTGGACTTTTTCAATTGTGTTCATCTCAGAGATATGATATGGGGTTCAGACCGATGAGCTGTATTCAAGTCTTGGTCTTGCAAATGTTTTGTGTGCTCTGGTTAGTAGTGTGATATTACCAGAGAAGAAGCTAGGTAGGATTAAGTTAACAACTCTTTAACGCCTTTTTGGCTATGTAGTTACAGTGGGCTCTGGCACTTAGATCATTAGAGATGAGTACTCCAAGGTCCTTTGACAGAGTTTGGATCCTCAACAAGGTCTTGACTTATTCAGCTTGGATTTTATTTGTGGGGGGGGGCTGATCTGGGTTAATGTCCCACAGGCTCAACTTGGACAATGGGGTTGATCGGGTCCCGGAATGGGGGGCGGAGGGTTTCTCCGTGAATGCAACCCTTGAAATGGGGGTCCCTCCTTTCCTGGCCAGCAGGGGGCGCTGCGGACCGTGGAGTCGTCCAGAGGGCGGGGAGGGGAGGCGGGGAGGGGCGTGTGGGCGGGGCGTCCCGGACAGCCCTTCCCCAGCTGGGGAGGGGAGGGAGCAGAGCCGAGGGCGAGCGGGGCCAGCCGGACAGCTGGCGAGGGGCTCGGAGGCTGCAGCAGCGCGGCCCGGGGGCGGGGTCGCCGCTGGTTTCCGCTCTATGAGCCCGGCCGGGCCTGGGGAACCGAGGGGCCGGTTGCCCGTCGCCCAGGGACCGCTGTGACCGCTGCGGGGGCTGCGGCACCGCCAGCCCAGCCCAGCCGGGGCCGAGGAGAGACGGAGGCAGCCCGGGTGAGCGGTGTTTCCCCCTTCACTCCCTGGGGGCGCAACTCCAGAGCCTTGGGCCGGCTTTTTTGGGGGGGTGCGGGGACGCAATTGGGTCCCGGGCGCTGCAGCAGCCGCGGCTCCGGGAGGCAAAAAGGCTGCGCGCTTCGGTCCCGGCGGCCAGTGGGGGAAGCCCTCTCGGTGGGGGGGTTGGGGAGGGGAGGAATCGTTGCCCTCGCCCCCACTCCTCCCCGAGGTCGGGTGGGTTTCAGCTCGGTCGGCGCCCGTCGGTTCGGCCGCGGAGGGTGGGCTAGTGGGATCGAAGAAGAGCGAGGGAAGCGGGCTTTGCAAGTGGGGATGATGGGTCTTGGAGTCTGGCACTGTTCCCAGGAGGGAAGCGGGCTTTAAAGTGGGGATGATGGGTCTTGGAGTCTGGCACTGTCGCTAAGAAGGAGGAGAAGTGGGCTTTAAAGTGGGGATGATGGGTCTTGGAGTCTGGCACTGTTCCCAGGAAGGAAGCGGGCTTTAAAGTGGGGATGATGGGTCTTGGAGTCTGGCACTGTTCCCAGGAGGGGAAGCGGGCTTTAAAGTGGGGATGATGGGTCTTGGAGCCTGGCACTGTCGCCGGGGAAGGAGGAGGGAAGCGGGCTTTGTAGTGGGGATGATGGGTCTTGGAGCCTGGCACTGAAAGTGGCTTTCAAAGTGGGATTCATGGGTCTTGGAGTCTGGCACTTGTTCCCAGGAAGGGAAGCGGGCTTTGTAGTGGGGATGATGGGTCTTGGAGCCTGGCACTGTCGCTAGGAAGGAGGAGGGAAGTGGGCTTTAAAGTGGGGATGATGGGTCTTGGAGCCTGGCACTGAGAGTGGCTTTCAAAGTGGGATTCATGGGTCTTGGAGTCTGGTACTTGTTCCCGGGAAGGGAAGCGGGCTTTAAAGTGGGGATGATGGGTCTTGGAGCCTGGCACTATCGCCGGGGAAGGAGGAGGGAAGCGGGCTTTGTAATGGGGATGATGGGTCTTGGCGTTGCTGCCGCCCAAAGGGACCGCGGCCACCAGGCTCGGGGACTGCAGAAAACCGACGCAGCCCAGGCGCTGGAGAAGCGACGGAGGAGGAGGAGGAGGAGAGGAGGAGGGAAGGGAGCGCTAGCCGGGCCGCCCTCTCGCCCCCCCGCTCCTTCAACACCTGGCTCTCGGCTGGGCTTGAAGGCGATCCCCATCCCGGCCTCGCTTGCCCCGAAAGCGGAGGGCGCGCGCGCTTCGCCGGAGCCCCGCCGGTCTCTCGGGAACGGGCTCTCGGGTAAGCTGGGGGGGTCATCCGGAGCGGACGGCTCGCGCTAGAAAGACCGAGCGCCCTTTCGGAAGAACTTTGGAAGTGATGGGCGCAAGTGTGGCCGAGGAAGGGCGGCTGCGTGGGGCTTGGGAGGGGGGTGGGTGGGAAAGAGCGAGGATCTGCGCGGCTGCGGAGCGCTTTTTCCGGCTCCTGCGCCCTCCAAAGAGAGCTCGGGACTACACCGCCCATCAGGCCCGGGGCAGACGGCGAGAAAGAGGCACCCGACCCGCCTGGAGGACCGGACGGCCGGGTGCCTAAAAGGGATGGCGCGAAGCGAAGGCGGGTTTTTGCGCGGCGACAGCCAACGCGGGCGACGCTTCCACTTTTGCGGGGTGCAGAGCAAGAAGCGAGGGCTGGTGGGGCGACGGGGGGAGAGAGAGAGAGAGAAAGAGAGAGAGAGATTTCCAAGGATCTCTAGGGTTGTTTTTGTTTTTTTGGGGGGGAAGAGGGGCGGTGGTCGTAATCAGACGGGACAGCTCTCCTCAAGAGCCCCCGGGAAGCCTGGGGTTTGAAATATAGAATAGAAAACAGAATAGAATAGAATAAGGAACAGAATAAAGAATAGAATAGAATATAGAATAGAACATAGAACAGAAAATAGAATAGAATAATGGAAAGAATAGAATAGAATAGAATAGACTAGACTAGACTAGAATAGAATAGAATAGAATAAAATAAAATAGAATAGAATTCTTTATTGGCCAAGGGTGATTGGAAACACAAGGAATTTGTCTTGATGCAAATGCTCTCAGTGTACATAAAAGAAAAGATACATTCGTCAAGGGGAGGAGGAGGAGGAGGAGGAGGAGAGTAATAGAGAATAGAATAGAATTTGTCTTGGTGCAAATGCTCTCAGTGTGCCTAAAGGAAAAGATACATTCGTCAAGAGTCAAGAGGAGAAGAAGAGGAGGAGGAGGAGGAGAATAGAGAATAGAATAGAATAAACAGAGTTGGAAGGGACCTTGGAGGTCTTCTAGTCCAACCCCTTGCTCAAGCAGAAGACGCTGGCCATCACAGACAAGTGGTTGCCCAGTCTCTTCTTAAAAGCCTCCAGTGATGGGAGCGCCCACGATTTCTAGTGGCAAGCTGTTCCACTGGTTAGTTGTCCTCATCGTTAGGAAGTTTCTCCTTAATTCCAGGTTGCTTCCGTCCTTGATGAGTTTCCCTCTGTTGTTTTGAATTAAGGTGGATTGTAAGAATAGAGTGAATGTTCTATACATTAATTATCCAGGCCGTTGATCCAACGAAGCGCGGCCGTTTGTTAGTTGGCGAAAGTCTGTTTCTTCTAAGATAAAGGGAGTGAGAAACTGAACTGCAGATAAAGGAATGATCCCCAAAGAGGCTATGGGCCTCTCCAAGGGAGGGGAGTTGTTGTTGACACAGCCTGGAGGAGACGAGACGGTCATGGATTTGTTCTTAACGCTCCTCAGATCTGATAAAGAGAGACCCATCTGGGAATGAACCTTGTTCGGAGTAGAGGAGTAAACATGCCAGAAAACGAAACGCCACCCAAACAGGCATTGTTTATCAGAAACGCAGACTGAGCCGCTTATGCATGAAGTTGAAGAAGGAACTTCTGGATTGCAAATGTTCGGGGAGGAACGCATTAAGTAAAACGCCACTCTTTGGGGTCAGGTGGTAGAGTGAGTTATGTGTTGTTGGCTGTATTGCACTTGGTGGGGTGGGGTGGGAGAGAGGAGAGGAGAGAGAAAACAAGGTTTTTGGCAGGCAGAGCAGCCACAGCTGGAGATAGCAAGGGCCGAGTTAACAGAGCAGCTTCTTCTTCTTCTTCTTCTTCTTCTTCTTCTTCTTCTTCTTCTTCTTCTTCTTCTTCTTCTTCTTCTTCTTCTTCTTCTTCTTCTTCTTCTTCTTCTTCTTCTTCTTCTTCTTCTTCTCCTCCTCCTCCTCCTCCTCCTCCTCCTCCTCCTCCTCCTCCTCCTCCTCCTCCTCCTCCTCCTCCTCCTCCTCCTCCTCCTCCTCCTCCTCCTCCTCCTCCTCCTCCTCCTCTTCTTCTTCTTCTTCTTCTTCTTCTTCTTCTTCTTCTTCTTCTTCTTCTTCTTCTTCTTTTCTTCTTCTCCTCCTCCTCCTCCTCCTCCTCCTCCTCCCCCTCCCCTCTCCTCCTCCTTCATCAGGCTCCTGAAAGCAGTATTAAAAGGGGACCTCGGGTGCAAAAGCTGCATTGTTTAACCAAGGGTGTGCTGAAATTCACAAGATTGGACCAAAGCTGCTGGCTATCTTGGTCAGGGGTTGGTTCAAGAGAAACCCAGTAAGGCTGGATGCTCTTTGGGGTCTTCCTCTGAAGGCTAATTTCATGCTTCTTTAAAAATAATAATAACAACAACAACCAGGCGAAGGAAGAATACAGATTCAGGATGTTGGTACAATTGTGAAGGTGCCAAAGCAATTTTACAGTTAGGTGGCTACGGGAATAAGGTTTCCGTGTGGGACAGCTATTCGGTTACGCAAGGCCAAGTTGGACAGTTAAGGTTTCTGATGGTGTCCTGTTTATATCATCCTTGGATCCTGAGGACAGAAAGGCACTGCAGCCCAGAATTATGGGTTTTGCTGTGTGTCTTCAAAGTCCTGGGCTCAACTTTGGTTTCCCCATGCAATAGGATCAGTGACCAGTGAATCCCACTGGTTTTGTTGGGCTGAGTCTGGTATAAGTCTGCTTCCTGTGAAAGGGGATCCAGACTGGAGGAACACTTAGTACCTTCAACTACTGAACTTCTATTGTCCCCTGTCCCTGGAGAGTAGCCATTGCAATACACAAATAGTTTCCCCACCTAGTGCAAACTCCCACGGTTCCTCTATTAAATTACGACCTGGTGGGATCTAGGAGATGCCCCTTCTCTGTTGTAGCACCTGCCCAATGGGATAGGCTACTTCCTTGGATTCAAAGGGCCTGTCGTGCCCCTGTTGGAGTCTAAATCCGAGGAGGAAGCCAGACAGCTGACAGGGAGCGGGAGTGTGGCTCTGTTGGCTGGGGAAGGGCAAAGTCTGGCTGGGCAGAGCAGGGAAGTGGTAGAACAAGGGAGAGGGAGTTCAGAGGAAGACCCAAGCCCACCCCCTCTTCATCCTAGGGCACGCAGGGAAGAACAGAGAGCAACGTGGGTTGTGTGGCTTACATGGGAGGAAAGGGCCCTGATTCCCTTCATAAACCACAGCTGGGAAGGCAGTTGATAAGAAAGGCAGGCTGCGAGCAGCAGGCTGCTGGGAGCAAACGTGACTTTATCCTGTGTTGTCGTGGCATATTTGTGTTCCTGGCATCTTCCCAACTGTGTGAGTTTTGCCGTGCCTCCAAGTCTGAAATTCTTGCTCCAGCCCTGCTAAACTAATTACTTCAGTTTGGCTTGTTTGGACTTCAAGTTACAGTTTGTGTTGACGATGTTTTGGACTTAATTTTCTGCAGTCAAAGGCTGTTTGTCAAAGTTTTTCTCTGGCCAGAAGGTAACCTGGACATTGGGGGTAAAGTTAGAGCTAATAAAGAGGCTCTTGATGATCATCTGACTGTGTTGCCTTTGTGCCATGCCCTGGGTCATCACAGGGCCTTGGCATTCAGCAAGTCACGAAGCCATGGCTCTCCTCCTAGATGGTGGAGCAGGGCGTTAGATGAGTTTACGTTTGGTTAGGAGGTTAGTCCTGGTTATTGTGTCTATTGATTATTTTAATTCTGCTTCTGGTTCATTGATGGAGGTTTTATTATTACATTATTTTGGTGGATTGTTGTTAGCTGCCCAGAGTTGATATGTGAAATAGATGCCCATATGCATTTTCTAAGCAAATAAGTGGTCCCTTCACTCTTTGAGAGAGACCAACCCTGAAATCCATGGATTTCCAACCAGTGTCAACCATAAGTAGGATGCCTTCTGTCTCTGATGGAGACCAACTCTCTAGTAGCTATGGCTTTCCAACTAGTGTCCACCATCCATAAGCGGAGTAGCTTCCCTCTCTGATGGAGACCAACCCTGAGCAAGCAATTTACATTGCTCCAAACTCCGGGTCTCTCTCTACTCCTTAAAATCTGGTTTTATTCCAGAGCAGGAAATTAAACTGCTCCTGTTCGGCAACCCACGAAATGCAGGTGGCCTCTTGATTCTTACACAATCTTTGGAATGTTCCAGTTCGATTCACAGAGGGGTGTGTGTGCCGAGATAGTTTTTTGTTATTCCCAGGAGCTCCAAAGGAAGCCCTTGAACATGTGATGGTAGGCCTGCTATATTTGGGGAAGGGGATTGATGGCCGAACTCCACATCCCACTTGGATTCCAGTTGGACTTAGGTCTTCTAAAAATAGCCTGACGGCATTTTTCATCCCTACTGCTGTTTCTCTGCATTGGGTCATTCAGCGGCAAAAAGTGCAGGGCTGACAGCCTGCAGCATTTATGATACAGAAGGAGAAGAAGCAGTGAAGGCATTATTTTATGTGTGTGTGTGTGTGTGTGTGTGTGTGTGTAAGCACAATGCCCTCATCAATTACAAGTTCAGGAGTCACTTTTTTTTTTTTTTAGAAGGCTGCTCATCGCTTGGCTTTCATTGTGCTCTGCGATCTGCCTCGAAGCTGATTCTTTTCGAAGTATCTGGGAAGGAACTGGGCAGAATTCCCACTCGTTGCGATATCCTCCAGGGAAGTGTGTGTGTGTGTGTGTGTGAAATTATCAGAACTGCAGCAAAGGTTTCGGTTCTGGAGTCAGAGTAGCGTTCTTTCCCCACCCCCGCTTTTTCAACAAATATTTTGCAGTAGCACTGCGGTGTTCATCCAAAAGCCTTCAACTCTTTGAGTAGCTGAAGCGTAGATGATGAAAACTCTTAGCGTGGCTGTGGTTACGGTCCAGAAAGTCAACCCAAAGACTTGGTCACCCCAGCAACAAGTCCCTGCAGATTGCAGCTCTTGGCAATATGAAGGGTTGACTCATGGCAATTGGACTTCTTGTTGTTAGTTTGAGACATTTCACTGCTCAGAAACAAACAAACAAACAAGTAAATTATAATTATTTATTATTTTTAACTGGACTCACTAATAAGTCCAGTTGCCACAACTCAACCTTCAGATAACTTTACCTGGGTGACTGAGTGTCATCCAAGTCACCTTCCGTGACATATTTTTCTTGGCAATGTTTTTCAGAAGTGGATTGCTAGTATCTCCTCCCTGGGTTTGAGAATGAGTGATTAGCCTGCCTGGTTTTTGCACCTAAGGCAGGACTAGAATTCCCAGTCTCCTGATATCTAATGCAGTGCTTTTAATCGGCAGGCGCCAAATTGGCTCTCCCTGGAAAATGTAGGAATGTAAAATTCGCACAAATTGCTGATGGTTTGGAGGGAAGGCCTCAATTTCCAGTTTGTTGATAGGCCGTGATCAGGTAACCCAGATGTTATGGAGGACAAAGAGTGTCTACATGGGATCTTCTACATCAAAGGGTGTCCAACGTGGGCAACTTTAAGACCTGTGGACCTCAACTCCCAGAATTCCCCATGGCTGGCTGGGGAATTTGGGGAGTTGAAGACCACAAGTCTTCAAGTGGCCAAGGTTGGGCGCTCTTGTTCTCCGTATGCTGCATTTAATCTCCTGGAGATTTCAGCCGATGTAGTAGCCATGCTGGCTTGGCCTTCTGGCAGTTCTAGCACCATCTTCTCTGGGGGAAGGAGCGGGGAATTGCCTAGAAGTAGGAAGTATCAGGCAAATTATCATCTTATTCTCTTTGTCCTTTTGTTTCCAGATAGAAAAATGTCCACTTCCCTTACGGTTGGCCTTCTCCTGCTCTTTGTGGTTGACTATGGCTCCTCTGAAAACTCCAGTACTCCACGAGGATGTGGACTGGACCTTCTTCCTCAACATGTTGCCCTGTGTGATCTGGATGCTATCTGGGGAATCGTGATTGAGGCTGTGGCAGGGGCAGGGGTCTTGACCACGCTGCTCCTCAAGTTGATCTTGCTGGTGAGGCTGCCCTTCATCAAAGGCAAGGAGAAGAGGAGCCCGCTGGGCCTCCATTTCCTCTTCTTTTTAGGGACCTTGGCTCTCTTTGGCTTGGCCTTTGCGTACATCATCGAAGAGGACGAGACCGTCTGCTGCGTCCGCAGGTTCTCCTGGGGAGTCCTCTTCGCCGTCTGCTTCTCCTGCTTGCTCGCTCAAGCCTGGCGGCTCCGGAGGCTGGTCCGCCATGGCAAAAGCCCATCGGGATGGCAGCTGGCCGGAATCGCCATCTGCATCGCCTTGGTCCAGGTCATCATTGCCACAGAGTGGCTGATACTGACGATTGTGAGGGAAGGAAAGCTGGCCTGCCACTACGAGCCCACGGATTTTGCCATGGCCTCCATCTACGTGATGTTCTTGATGGTGGTCACCCTGTGCTTCTCCTTCTTCACCTTGTGTGGGAAATTTAAGAAGTGGAAGAAGAACGGGGTGTGCCTCATCATCACCAGTTTCTTCTCAATCCTCATTTGGGTGGCTTGGCTGACTATGTACCTGTACGGTAACAAGGAACTGGGGAGGAGAGATCAGTGGCAGGATCCCACCCTAGCAGTGGCTCTGGTAGCCAACGGCTGGGTCTTCCTAATCTTCTATGCCATCCCAGAGGTTCACTGTGCCATCCTTCCATCTGAGCAAGAGAACACGCCCAACTACTTCGACACCTCGCAACCGCGGATGCGTGAGACTGCTTTCGAGGATGAGCTCCAGCTTCCTCGGAGTTACATGGAGAATAAAGCTTTTTCAATGGATGAACATAATGCAGGTGAGCGTCTGTTGGTTTAGGATGGGGCTGAGGGTGCTTGACGCGGGTCGTAATAACGTGGAAAGATTGACCAAATAAAAATTTGAGAATGGAGTATTTTAAAGTCCAATCTCTTCTTCAAAGCCTCCAGGGATGAAGCTCCCACAACTTCCAAGGGGAACTTCTGTTCCATGGGTGGATTGTTCTCACTATCAGAAAGCTTCTCCTTATTTCCAGGTTGAATCTCTCCTTGTTCAGTTTCCATCCATTATTCCTTGTCTGGCCTTCGGGTGCTTTAGAAAATAGCTTGACCCCTTCCTCCTCTCTGTGGCAGCCCCTCAAATATTGGAAGACTGCTCTCCTGTCTCCCCTGATCCTTCTCTTCCCTAGACTAGCCAGGCCCAGTTCCTGCAACCGTTCTTCATATATTTTAGCCTCCAGTCCCTTAATCATCCTGGTTGCTCTTCTCTGCACTTTTTCTAGAGTCTCAACATCTTTTTTATAGTGTGGTGACCAAAACTGGATGCAGTACACTAGGTGTGGTCTTACTAAGGTTTTATAGAGTGGTAGCAATGTAGTAGTAGCAATAACTCAGACAGGAACTGGGGGATGGACTCAAACAGGAACTGCTTGTAGAAGAGAGAAAAGCATAGCCTGTGTGTGGAGTTAATAGAAGAATTAGCCTAGAATCATTAGGCTCTCATAAATGGTTTAAGGCCAAACCTGCTTGAATTCTGCCGACTTCTTATCTAGCACCAAGTTAGTGCTTACTACAGTATTAATTGACTAGAGAAGCACATTGGCTCAATGGTTAAAGATGCTGAGCTTTTCATCTGGAAAGCTGACAGGTTGGGTTCGAGACCCCAGTGCCGCACCACAGACTGAGCTCCTGTTCCTGCCCACCTAGCAGTCGATGGTGTCAGAACAGCCTAACTATGCTTTCTCTTCTGGGATCTAGCATATAGTTTCACGCTAAGTATCTCCTGATCCGCATAGCTACGAGATTGAAGATTGCATTTTGTTCCCAGGCCTCTTTGTGATGAATTGCAATTTCCTGTCCAGTTTTCACCTTGAGTTAGACGCCATGCGTCATTCCTGTTTGGCACCGAGTGCCTGAATTTCTGCTGGAATCCTTAATAGCAGAAGTTGAGGAGAACTGTGCTGCTGAACTACAGTTCCCAGCATCCCTCAATTCTGGCCCCGTTAGTGGAATTATAGGAATTATAATTCAGCAACATCTGGTGGGGAACGGATCCAGGGGATTTTCTTTCAGACTAATCTCTGTTCACTGGCACTGAGATGATTTAACAGCCATTTGACTGCTTTTGAAGAGCGGTCTCTCTTTTCTCCTTTTCTTCTTCCCTTTCTTTATTGAGGAAAGTGGCAAGCTGTGAGACTTGAGTCTAAAAGATTTATTGCTGAAAAACCCTGAATGTGTGTTTCCTTTTCTGCCAGCTGAATCAATTATCTTTGCACACTCAAGAGTGCATTGTAGCAAGTTGGCTTGATCTTAGTTCAATAAAGCAATATGCCATTGATTTACAATATCCTGACATTTTCCCCAGGGGAATAGAAGGTTTCTATATGGCGGAACAAATCTATCGTTTGGTGTTTCTTTGGCATTTTTAAAAATCATGCACCTTCATATATGGATGGAGAAAATTACAGAACTGGTATTTTGATAAATTCCTTTTCTTTTTCAACCTTATTGCCGCATTGAGCACACACGTCCAGCCAAAGCAAGCCATCTGGAATAGTCATAATTCATAAATGAATCTAGGAATAAGATAAGTGGTCTTCACTCTAAAGACAGCACTGAGGACAATGCTTCAGTGAGATGTCCCCATCTAATGATGCTTAACTCATAGGAATAATTAAGTTGTGTAGGAGAAGGATAGACAGAGCCTGGAGGTGGAGTCAAGAGAGTAATCGACCTAGAGTCATTACAGTCCCACAACTCTCTTGAATGCTGTTAACTCTTATCTAGCATCAATTTAGGGCTGACTCTTACTGGCTATATTCAGCAATAAATCAGTAGATAAATCACTTTTTTTCAGTGCTGTTATAATTTCAGTTACTAAGTAAATGGTTGTAAATCAAGTACTATCAGTAATCTCAAAAATCTTTGCTTGTCCTACGACATCCATAATTCTCTATATCATTATCAAGCAGGTTATCTTTTGGACGTCTTTACAGTTTGGGTTTCTAATGTTAGGTACATTTTCAGCTGTCTCCCATTGTTGGTTGGACAGAAATATTAAATATTTAATGATGACCTGAAATAAATTCTCTTACACCCCCCAAAAAGATCTTGATACGATTTGCAAAACCCCATGTTCCTTTAGTTTACTTTAAACTTTATTTGTTAAAACATTAAGTAGATTGTTTATATTTATTGCGGAGGGAGTATTTCCTTTACACTGGCAGATACAGTTTATGGCCCTTATATATATTTCTTCCCCTGTTTGGTTTAGATTTCTCTGTTGTCAAATAAATATTTCAGCTTATGGCATGTGTGTAAGGCTTCATTTTGAGGTGAAGTGGTGCCAGGTGTGAAAGATCAAATCCACCTGTGAAGGTCCAATTAATCTGATTTATAGCTACTCATGCTTACGTACAGGAATATTCTCAACTACCCAAGCACCTGCTTGGAATTATTAGATAAGAGTCAACAGGATTAAAGGAGAATTGGGCTTAGCTCACTTGTGGCTACATAAGGATTCTAAGCTAATCCCTCATTTAACTCCACCCCCCCAGGCTCTGCCATTCCTTCTCCTACAGGTGGAAAACTACGGTAAGTTGGAGCTGTCCCAGGTCCTGCCTGGAATTAAAAATCCTGCCTGTAGATCTTCTCACCGCCTTAAAAGCCATCTATGCAGAACTCCCAACTTTTCTATTTTTGGTTTTCCACCCCAAAGTCACTTTTCCTTCTTTCTGTCTTCTTTCCCCGCCTCTTCCTCAACATCGCGCAGCGTTACGGACGGCAGGATTTCGCAACGGCAGCTTGGGAAGCCGTGCAAGCGCTCCCTTCCGAAGCAACGTCTACCAACCCACCGAGATGGCGGTTGTCTTGAACGGTGGGACTGTAAGTATCAAAATGGGATGCGTAGAAGAAGCTACCCCTTAGGGGGGAAAGGCTCAACCGCTGCTTTCAACTCAGAACTTCCTTCGGTTGGATGCTTGCCGATATTGGGGAGCAGAGGAGAAAGACGGGGGAGCGGGGCGGGGTGAGAACGGGACACGGGAAGCTTCAACCCACCCAAAAATGCAGGCAGGGCTGAATTCCAAATTCCGTTGAGCCAGTCAAGTTTTTTGTCTTTGCTCAGATTGTTCTCTGGGCACTAACACAACCACGCCATCTCTTCTTTTCTTTCCGTGAGAAGGGAAGAATGATTTTATTCTGTCCATTTCCTCCAGTGGAAAAAATATATATATCGGAAGGGTCACAAATGTTCTTCTGGTCTGAGAAACCAGAGATGACGTCTCTAGGAAAGCTCACTCGCTTCTTTGTCCATTGAGCATTAACCGTGGCTCCTTTTCCCAACCAATCAACCGCCTCGTTTTTTGTTTTCTTTATAGATGGACTACCATCCATTGGTGGTGTCCTTCCTTTAAATATGTGTGGCTTTGCAAAAAAAAAAAACAAGGGCCCGTCTCACAGAGTTCCTACCCACAGCAGTCAAGGTCCCAGGTGGTTGCTTCAAAAGATTCCTTCCAGATTCCTTATTATCTCCTTTGGGTTGCCTAGGGTCTGCGTGGACCAAGGAGCTGCCCAAACGCTTGATCCTATCCGCTCTTTATCTCCCTCCACTTCTGTTGGCCCACCAGCGATGCTCTCTCTCTCCCCCCACCCCACCCCAATCCACCCCAGCTGCTTAACTGCTGTGATCATAGTTCTGCTATGGTGGCCTGCTTCAAAATGCCACTCGTTTGGCTTCTGCTCCATAGAGCTTAGGTTCGCGCGTCCTTTTAAGTCGGCTGCTGACTCCATCAGGCAATTTGCATTTTTTTTTTCACCTTTGCATCCTGTTTTGGAGGGGGGGGGCAGGGATGGTGAGAGGCGGGTGTTGAAAAAACAAACAAACATACTGTCCGTCTCCTCCAGACCCATATCGGCAGGAAGACTATGAGCCTCAGTTCAGCCAGCAGCAGAGGGCTATCTGACATGTCACTCCACGCTTGAAGTGTTTTGAATTGTGAACCATCCTCATCTCCCACCTGTTTGGCTGGTTTTATCTGCAAGCAGTTGGCTTTCTGAAACTCAGGAGCCCATTCTGCAACTAACTCTTTAGCCCAGAGGCCTTCAAACTTGGCAACTTTAAGACTTGTGGACTTCAATTCCCTGAATTCTCCAGCCAGAGAATGCCGGGTGTTTGAAGTCCACAAGTCTTAAAAGTTGCCAAGTTTGGTGACCTCTGCAGTTTAGCCAAACCCCAATGAGGATATTTTGGGGCAGGTGGGAAGGTAAAAACAGAGCAAAGTGGGCTGTTATGTGTTGCTCACTCATGAAAAGGATATCTCATCCTTAGTAGGGTTCAGGAGTTAAAAATCTCTGATGAATTCAAGGCAGTAGAACCAAGCAAGTGAATATAGAAACCCGAGGATTTGTTTTCATTATTAATGGAAGAAAAAGAGGAAAAGAAAGAGCACAGGCAGTCCTTGACTTACAACGGTTCGTTTTTAGTGACGGTTGCAAAAGTTACAACAGCGCTGAAAAAAGTGATTTCTGGTTGTTTTTTTTCTCATGACCGTCGCCAGTATCTCCGTGTTCAAAATTCGGAGGCTTGGCAACCGACTCCTATTTATGACGGTCGCCGTGTGTCCCGTTTTTGCAACCTTCTGACAAGCAAAGTCAACGGGGAAGCCAGATTTCGCTTGCTAACTTAAGCACCGCGACGATTCATTTAACGGCGGTGGCAAGGAAGTTCGTAAAATAGGGCAAAGTTTCACTTCCCAGCCGTCTCGCTTAGCAACGGAAATGTTGGGCTCAATTGTGTGGCCATAAGTCAAGGGCTACCTGTGCAAAGCAGAGCTGTGTAATGGGATTGAGTTTAAAGCAGAGATTTTCTCAACGCTCCAAAATGCTTAATCGTGGATGTATTGTCCTTATTTCCAGATTCCAACTGCGCCACCAAGTTACACTGGAAGACACCTATGGTGAAAAGCTTAGAGGTCATAGAGGAAGAGAGAGAGAGAGAGACAGAATCCATTAACAAAAATTGATTTCCCCCCCAATCCCACCCCCCAAAGTGTGTGTTTTTCAGAGGGAGGAAATCCATCGGGGGTGTGTGTGTGTGTGTGTGGAAGGTCCTAGAAACCGATAGCTCTGAGTTCTTTTCTCCCTTTTTTTTTGTAATAAAATGAATAAACGAAACAAAAAATAAATATGAGCACTGTCAAATCGATAAGCTAACTATCAGGGACCTCCGCAAGGCGATAGAAGCTGACTGAACTTTACAAAGTAGACCTAAGCAACATTTCATATATATATAAGGAAGTGGGAAGGCTTTGGAAGGGGCAAAGGTCTTTCATTCATGCAATTGTGCTTTGTGTGTGGTCAACACAAAAGGAGGCCTTTTGGCTTCTTTGCTACTCTCTGAACAGCGTTCATGGGGGGGGGCATTTAGGGCAGGTGGGGTCTCCAAATCCGGCAACTTTAAGACTGGTGGGTTTCAACTTTCAGAACGCTGGCTGAGGAATTCTGGGAACTGAAGTCCACCCTTCTTAAAACTTTGGAGACCCCTGGTTTAGAGCAAGGCTTCTCAAGCTTGGCCCCTTTAAGACGGGTGGGCTTCACGTGGGCTGAGGAATTCTGGGAGTTGGAGTCCACCCTGTCTTAAAGGGGCCAACTTTGAGAAACGCCGAATTAGAGTAAGCTGTGGAGCTGCACTAGGGAACCTCGAGCGATGGGACAGGGTGCTACCCTCTCCACGCCCAAGGTGCTGGTGTGTGTGTGTGCGTGCGCGCTTGTGGGTAACCCAGATCAGGTGTCAACAGTGACCCAAAGTCAGTGGTGTCTTCGCAGGTGGTTCTGCTCTTCTTGAAACCTGACGAGCTTTCACCCAACTCCTCTTCTCCCAAGAAGCAATACAGAGCAGTTGGCCATTAGGGTGCATTTGGCAGGACCAAGGAAACCATCTGCCCGGCTGACCAAGGTCACAGAGGGGCAAAGTCTCGCCAATTGTATCTCCAGAAGGGGAAAAACTTCAGGTGCCAGACAGGTAGCTCAGGAGAAAGACCAGGAAGGGAGAAAGAGAACCCTCCAGGCTTCCCGAGAGTTTCCCCCCCAAAAAAGGAAGATGGTGGATCACCAAACGTATTGTCCTCATCACGAATTCAAACCTGAGGTCCTTCTCAGGCCAGGAAATCCTCTCCACAGGGGCGACCTTAAACCACCCCCCACTCTTCATTCCCCATCCTAGTTGAACACTGAAGCCTCATGGACTGCAACCTTGTTTTGCACATTGATTGCCTTTTCTCGTGTGTATCTGGAACGTTGGGTTATTATGGCTGTTACTACTATTATTATTATTATTATTATTATCCTTCGATCGTTTTCACACGGACGTTGAGAATATCTTCCTCTCCTCTCTCCTTCCCCCCCCGCCCCCGCTCCTTTGTCACACAACCCCCTAATTCTTTCTGCCTTTTCACATTGCTATGATTTCAGTGATGTTTGGTGAAGCATTCCTTTCGTGGGTGAGCATTTTAAAGCATGTAGATTTGCCATTTTTACATTCGGCTGGCTAGCTAGCACCTGCTTTCTGCTTTCCTAGAGACTAAAAAAAGCAAGTCCGATTGTTTGGTTGAGAGGTGTGTGCGTGTGTGCGTGCGCGTGAGCATTTGTGTGTATGTGTGTGAGAGACAGGCGGGGAAGGAGGGAGGGAGGGAGAGAGAGGGAGCGATTAATAAAAGCAGGACGGTATGAAATATCTCAAAGGATTCATTTTATTGTTTTGCACTTAGTCTAAAGCGATTCGCTTTGTAAATGGGCGATTGACAGTGGTAGCAGAAATAAGATTGCCGAATCCTTCAGATTTGCAAAGCTGCTCGCTGGTTCTTAGAAGAAAAAAAAAATGAAATGTAATCAATTGGTTTTTGAGGAATTTTTTTATTTTATTTTTCCTTTTCATGTCCCTGGTTTTCAATTTAACTAATTCTATCTGTTTCATCCTACTGGTTAATATACCCAACCTCACTGTCTGGGTAATAAATATATCTGTAGGGAATAAGGAGGTAAACTGTCCAAATGCTATTTTATATTATATGTCAGTTTCTTGCACTCAGACCTGTCCATTTTCAAAAGATACATTCTGTCTTCTCAGGAAAGATTTTGAATGAATCTCTCTCTGGCGTGCTAATTTTCTACATATAAATATTAGCATTAGGAATAATAATAATAATAATAATAATAATAATAATAATAGTAGTAGTAGTAGTAGTAGTAGTAGTAGTAGTATGATGTGAGGACATGCCATTATGTAATACCCTGAACCAAGAATTATTCTGAAAAATCTTAGATATCTGCTGTAGCACTAGTAAAGAGTCCATTTTACCTATAAGTGGTTCTAAAGGCAATCTTTATTCGGACTGAGGTATAGGGAATAGGGAATATAAACTCCTTGCCCCATCAAATTTGGTGCACTTTAATGTTTTGCTAACATTGTTTCTTTCTCTTTTCTTCCTGTTAAGAACTGCTTTCTTTGTTTATGGTTTACTTGAGTCTTGTTGCTGTTTGGCGGAAGGAAGGGCTAATAAAACACTGTTATTCATTTATGTATCCGCTCTAGTCAGCTCTGAATATCCTTGTTTAGTGTGGAAAAAAAGCAGAGTGTGAAAAAACCTTGAAATAAATGTGACGGTAGACGCCACGTCGGTGCGTTTTGCAAGGCACAACCGTTGGCATCACCTGGCTTATTTAGGAGGGTGTAACGGGTGTAAAACCAGCCAGTATGTGCAACACAGACACTTTTCTTTGTTCTATGAATTCTAAATTGCTCTTGTTGCCACGATCATTTTAGCAAGTTTAGTCTTTTTAAAAAATTGCCAAGTTAAAAAACAGCAATAATTTTTTGTGGCCCACACAGGCTTACGTACAAGAGGAAAAACCTGCATTGTTGCGTTCCGGGAATTTGCAAAATTTAACTTGATGTAAACCTGATTTCATTTTGTAAGATTGTGGGGAAACTGGATGTTCTCTTAACCTCCTGTTTAAAATACAAAGCAATATTTTTTAATAAGGTGGGCATTCGTTATATATAACGTTACCGTGGGTCTATGCAGGACAGAGATTTGATACGTGTGAAAATGGGGTTTTGAAACTATTTTTATTACCAAAATGCGCATGATGAACCTGGGGTAAACAGTTGGAATTAATTACTTTCCCCAGTTGAATGTGAACAAGAGGAAAGAGACGGAATTGTGCTGTTTTTAACTGGAGGAAAAGGCCACTTTTAGACGGTTCTGAGACTGTCCAATTTGTGTTTATTTTTCTTCTTCTTTTAGACAAGGAAGGATTTAGCGGTCCTCCTTCCCGTTAAATCAATGGCAGTTTGGGAGCTTAAAAGACAGGGTTGGACTCCTCCTAACCTCTCCTGTGAACCTGGGCCATGCCTCCTAGTGGTGGGAGGCGTGCCGATAAAACTATAAAGAAGGGATTATTATTTTCTCGAACTATCACTATTATTATTATTATTATTATCATTATTATTCTGTGATTTCTGATGTTTGCTGCTGCTGCTGCTGCTACAACTCTCCCCCCAAAACGCCTCTTGTTACAAACCGTTTAAAAGACACCCTTGAGTTGAGCTGTATCTCTTTGTGTTAAAAGTTGCAAAAAGTTGTATGGTGTTTGCTTTTTGTTCAAAATGTAGAGCATCTGGAGAGGCGCTTAACCCACGGGAAGAGAAACTAGCTGGGCTTTTCACAGCAGCTTGCTTTAGGAAGCATCAATATTATTCTGTGCTTTGTGACTGCCGATTAATGTAACTAGAAAAATACAGCAAATTCCCCAACGTAGAAAAGCACGCTAGAAGGCAATTTATACAGCAGTTGGGGAAATGAGCCGGATCAAATTTCCACCACCAACCCCGGCAAATTGGGAAGGTACAATTTGAACGTCAGATGCAGTCCGAGCAAGGCTGCTTAAGTTCCATGCTGGATTGTTTGGCAGAAGAGTGGTGGATTTTCCCTGGACTTGCAGAATTGGGCTGAAAACATCCAGCTGACCGCCAGATGGCAGCAGAGAGATAAGAGTTTTCTGAGCTCTTTGCAGCCATCTAGAGGAGGTCTTGATCCTTGCAGCCCAGATTCCGGAGCTCTGGCATCAAATAACAAATGCCACCCAGCGAAGGGTTGAAGGAAGGAGAAAAGTTGGGTAATGTTCTGTAAGTTTGAGGGAAGGCCGTTCTCCCCACGGAGAAAGCATGAAGAAAGCTTGTCTGCATAAAATGGGAGCCCCACCTCGGGCCTTTCTCCTTCTCTTCCAATTCTCGGGCTGGCTCCGGCTGCTTGCAAACTGCACCTTCTCAAAGCCGATAGCAATCTTTCCAGTGACTGGTCACAGTGCTGGGGCCTAATAAAACATTAAGCATGCTTTCATTCTACTAATCTTGGTGCATGTCCAGTGGTCTTAACTTCCTGTCAGCTGCACCCCTTTTCCACAGCTGAATAGCTTGGAGGACCACGCATGAAATATATATAGAAAACAGGGCTGGCCAATCGGGAGGGTTTCTGGCTTGACGTCATTGGCCCTGAGATATACCTCCATTTACATTCATCGACTGTCCATTTCCATTAAGCTTTCGTTCTGTGGGGATCAGATAGGTAATGAGTTCATGCTCAACCTTCTCAAGTTTGGTGCAAAATCAGGAGTCTTGGGCCCCCAGAATCCTCAGGAACATTGGCCACCCTGGTGGGGAATTCTGGGAGTTAAGAGTCCATGCATCTGAAGGGCATCCAAGTTTAGGAAAGAGAGTTCCACCATCATGGCTGATGTTTGAGAAGGCCTGGATTTCCATGTCTGAATCCTAAATTAAGCAAGGTGTTTTGCAATATTAACTGAAATCTGCTTTTGGGGAACATTGCTTTGGCTAATTTACTGCTCGAAGCTTCCGTTTTAAACTCAACGCAGCAGAATCAGAAGCAATTGTAGCCTTGATTAGGAGATTTGAGAAAAATATATATATATATATATATTTTTTTTTCTCAAATCTCCTATTATATATTATAATCTGACTACTCTTCTATCCCTATCAGATAACCCAACCGGTGCTTTTTATTAAAATGACAAGTGCTCTCTTCTTCTTTTGATAATATATGTAAATATTTATTAAATGTATTAATGTGCTTTTTTTTAATAACGTTCCCTCCTTCCCTGTCCTGTTGACCGTTGCGTACCATTTCATATTCTACATCCTCTGGAAAGGTTTTTGAGACAATCAATTGTGTACCATAATGGACTTGTACATAAAGAGATATGAAATTTAAACTAAACAAAAAGGAGAGTTATAAAGCCTGGGCAAGAAAGATACATTTTATTTTCAAAATGCTGTTCTTAATGAAGAAAATAAAAAAAATAAAGAATTACTATTTACTTACAATGGCCTGGTCATTGTTTTTTTTTTTCCTGTTTTGTTTTGTTTTGCTTAAAAGCTTTTGTGTGTCAATGTTTGTGCGGTGGGTACAGTTCAATGAGCACAGCTGCCGTCGGCTGAATTTGGTCCCAAGAGATTCTTTTTTTATTTTTACTTTATCCTTTCAGCTGCTAATGCTTCTAGAATTAAGGGGGAAGGAGAAAAGTACTTTGCATATTGGTCGGCCTAAAGCTCTTAGGGTGTTTTTCATAATAAGTTTGTCGTTAATTTAAAGGAACATATTCTTGGCGAGCACATCAGATGCTTGCAAACAGACTGCACACACTCGCTTTGTGACACAATTTGGGTGATGTTGAAATGGTTGGCAAGGATGACGTGTTTTCCCTGTGTAGCTACCAGACAGCAGCGGTTCTCAAAATATTTTTATCTCAGGACCCCTTTGCATTCTTAAAAATGCACCACTTCGGTTTATATGGCTTATATCTATTGATACTGTATTGAAATGAGAGCCAGTTTGGTGAAGGCACCAGGCTAGGAGATGGTGAGTTCTAGTCCTACCTTAGACATGAAAGCCTGCTGGGTGACTTTAGACCAATCACCAGGAGATGGTGAGTTCTAGTCCTACCTTAGACATGAAAGTCAACTGGATAACTTTTAGCCAATCACCAGGAGATGGTGAGTTCTAGTCCTACCTTAGACATGAAAGTCAACTGGATAACTTTTAGCCAATCACCAGGAGATGGTGAGTTCTAGTCTCGCTTTAGCCATGAAAGCCAACTGGATAACTTTGGGCATTTCACTCTCATTCCAACCCACTTCACAGGGTTGTGGTGGTGGAAAAAAAAAATAGGAAGAGGAGGAAGGTGTGTTGGATCCGTTCATATTTATAAAAACGATAAAGGTGGGATACAAATAAGTAAAATAGTTCTTGCATATTTAGGTCAAGGTCACTTCCCTTATGCCCTACACCAGCAAGCAGATGATTTGGGACCCTGAACCCATAATTCTGAAGAATACGACTATAATTCAAAGAGGCTGATGCATCTTACCTGGGATGAATTCTCTGCAAGCTTGGAGCTGCTAAGCTGGTCCTTATTAATCTTTGCTTTGATCTCAGGTGTCTTTGACCTATCCACCATTAGAGTTTTCGAGAGATTTGGACTGGCCTCCTCAGAGTCTTCCAGTTTGGTTCCCACTGAAAATACACGTTTTTGGTCTCTTATTATTAAAACCTTTTTTGGCAGTCAAAAAATGGAAAATATTCATATGCGGATGTTTAAAATGGGGTCTCAATTCTTGGTGACTTCTTAAATCGGGAGTGTCCAACCTTGCAATGTTTTAAGACTTGTGGACTTCAACTCCCAGAATTCCCCAGGAAAGCTGGTTGGGCATTCCCGGGAGTTGACAGTCCACAAGTCATGAAATTTGCAAGGTTCGACATCCCTGTTTTAGAGAGTCGCAGTGCTATAAAGTTTGAAAAGACTCGCACTAAGCCGTAATGTACGTTTCCAAGGCATTAAAACTGAGTTTATGTTGCTCTGACTAAATGAAACTTACTAGTGCTCTGTGTGATGCATGAACCTGGATAGAGGTGTATTTTTTAAAAAAAAAATCCCCAGGAAGATTGTACATTTCAGACTTACTACGATCTTCCTGGCTTTGGCGGTGCCTCTCAAAGCACAATTTCAAAGACACCTAGGCACACATAAACACATATACACGGAGAGAGAACTTGGAGCTCTGCAGCGGCATTGACCTCTCTATGGGGCTGTGGGGTTTGGAAGGCTGCATTCTCAGCTGCTACTGACCAGATCCAATGTCCGTGCCCTCCCTGGCACCTAAGTGGCACTGGATGCAAACACACTCTTTTAACATTCAGGCTCACGCAAGCATGTTGCTTGATTTTGAAAGGAGGGTCATGATTTTGTATGGACGGAGGCCGGTCAAGGGAAAAAAAAGACCAAATTAAATGAAAGGCTATCATTTGGTATAAACCAGGGGTGTCCAGCCTTGGCAACTTTAAGACTTGTGGACTTCAACTCCCAGAGACTTGTGGGCTTCAATTCCCTGGCTTGAGAATTCTGGGAGTTGAAGACCGTAAGTTTTAACGTTGACAGGTTGGACATCCCTTGAATAAATCCAAATATTTCTTTAAAAAAAAAAATTGTGCTTTTCTCCTTAGTATTAGTCAAAGTTCCAATTGTACAACATTGATATATATTGGCTATATCAATTCCCATCATACAGTATAATCTCTTTTGACTACATAATGTTATACCTCATGATTATAACTATTATTTTCTTACTTATACCATAATACGCTATTACTGAGCTTCTTAGATGACGTAGGATAGACAATTATCAGGCAGACTCCAGCCTCCACAATTCTCACGTCCTTTGGGAAGATATTAGTATTCCTAAACTTAGGAGAAGAATCTCAAGCATTCGAGAAGGAGAAAGCCGCATGCCTGTTCCAACGCACGACACATTGCCCATTGATACGTTTCCACCCTGAACCACAAAGTTTCAGGAAAGAGAATGGCAGCTTTTGTGCACATTTTGAATGAAGGCTGCTGTTTGCAAAGGACAGATGTGCCATTGTTTGGGTGGTGTGCAGGGGGGAAAACTTTCCCTGAATAAACAATTTTGTTATCATGTGATGGGCCACAAAGGAGCAGGCTTATGAAATCCCCACAAAGTTCAGTCTTGGGTCTGCCAACTCATAGTGAGTAAAAAAATGCCTTAAAAAAAAAGGAACGGTTCTTTTAAACAAACACAGTGCAAGCAAAAGGGAAATATTTTCCTTTTCATCTGATCATGTGAAAGGGGATTTTTTTTGTTTTGCAAGTTGAGGAGGGACGGGAAAACCTTTCCATCATCGCCATAACTTCAGGGAGAGCTGCTCCAATAAACAGTGAGTGAATATATCTGAGATGAAGGCACAAGGGCCAGTTGTCCTTGCAGAACAATGCTAGCACACAAGGGATGGTCATCAAGCGCAGTCATGATGTGCTTCTTATGCAAGGGATGAAAAACATGTTCGCATATGTCAAGAAAGAAAGAAAAGAAAAGAAAAGAAAAGAAAAGAAAAGAAAAGAAAAGAAAAGAAAGAAAGAAAGAAAGAAAGAAAGAAAGAAAGAAAGAACAAAACATTTTCTAACCCCTTTGTTCTTTGACACGTACTGGCTTCTTTCAAGACTGCACTTTTAAATTGCAAGAACATTTTACAGATTCTTAGGAAGACAGATACGGGGAGATTGAGAGGGAGAGGAAGGAGGGGGTGTATTTCTGTATTTCTCTAGTTACATCACTTCTTTTAGGTGGTGCTTATTTATTTTCCCCATCTTAGAATAGAATAGAATAGAATTCTTTATTGGCCAAGTGTGATTGGACACACAAGAAATTTGTCTCGGTGCAAATGCTCTCAGTGTACATAAAAGAAAAGATACATTCGTCAAGAGTCAAGAATCATCAGGTGCAACGCTTAATAACAGTCATAGAGTACAATAAGAATAGAATAGAATAGAATAGAATAGAATAGAATAGAATAGAATAGAATAGAATAGAATAGAATAGAATAGGATTCTTCATTAGCCAAGTGTGATTGGACACACAAGGAATTTGTCTCGGTGCAAATACTCTCAGTGTACATAAAAGAAAAGATACATTCGTCAAGAGTCAAGAATCATAAGGTACAACACTTAATAATAGTCATAGGGTACAATAAGCAATCAAATCATACTAGGAAACAGTCAATATAAATTATAAGGATACAAGCAACAAAGTTACAGTCATACAGTCAACAAGTGGGAGGGGATGGGCGATAAGGAGTGATGAGAAGGTTAATAGCAATAGTAGTGCAGACTTTGTAAATAGTTGGACAGTATTGAGGGAATTATTTGTTTAGCAGAGGGATGGCGTTCGGGAAGAAACTGTCCTTGTGTCTAGTAGTTCTGGTGTGCAGGGCTCTATAGCCTCTTTTTGAGGGATTGCAAATCTTGATAGCAAATCTTTCACTTATACACGAGTTGAATTTCCAAGCGTGGACTGTAATCCAATGGACTCGAACAGATACTGTTGAGAAAAGCTCATCTGAACTTATCAATCTGCCTAACGTTTTCAGCTGGGGCACCGACCCCCTTGAGAACTGACCATTTCAGCCTAATTACCTTTCTTTTCTTGATGGGCCCAGAATTCTCGGACACGTCGGTGAATGTTTTTTGTCTCCCGCAAATGTTTTTGCCACTGGCGTAATTCCTGAACTTCAGGATGACAACGGACCTAGAAATGGGAAATGTACGTGCCTGGGTAAGAAACTCTGGAGGTATCCGTGGCGTCAATCTCAAAGGTGCTTTTTCAAAAGGCGACTGGACTTCGGCTTCTCTTCCAAGAAGCTTCTTCGGTTCTCTGAAGAACTGAACAAAACTGAATAAGCTTCTCAGGTGAGAAGTGAAACATCTACAAGGAAAAAAAAATGAAGTCCAGATGCCTTTTAAAATAAGCACTTTTGGGACAACCGTGGCCTGGATGACTGAGGATCTCCACAGATATTTAGGAGTGATATTTTCTAACTGATTGGTACAAAGAAACCCGAGTAGACAACAGTGCGTCCATTTAACTACTGGCTGCGGTGTGATCTTTTGGGATCTTCCTTTATCCACCCGCCCACCCATCCATCCACCTCCCACTCTCCCTCTAACTGAACAGAGACTCATCAGGACAGAATAAGCTACCAATAGGATTACTTCTTATAATGGAAACTATCGGATGTCTGCTATGTCTGGCTTAAAATAGCAAGAGGAGTATAAGTAGCAAATCCCCAGCCGTATCCTTTTGGTTGACCTTCAAATCCAGATTGGGAGGATGTGTCTCAGGCAACCCACTCTTTCTGCTCTCCAACCCCATGGAGAGCTTTCCTGTGCCGAATAAAAGCAGGACAAGAAAGAGCACGCTGGGTCACAGCAATCAATCCCCCCACCCACCCACCAATCAATCAATCAACCAACCAAACATACAACTTCTCTAGTAGAGGATTAGAGCAAAGGCGCTTTAATCCACGCTATCATGTTTCCGGGAGAAGCTGGACAGAAAATCCACAAATGGGACATGCCAGCCAGAGGTCCTCCTCTTATAGTCCTCCACTGGGCTAGTTTTATCTCACGTGTTCTACGGGCTTACTCTGGAGCTGCTGTTCTCAGGTGAGCCTATTTCCTTTCCCAATGTCCCAAGCTGTTTTTGAGCCTCCAAACTGGAGGTCAACCAGAAGGAAACAAGTTATGGCCACCATGTTGCTACAGTGGCCATTTTGCTGAGGCTGCCTTCAACGTGCTTTTGAGTCTCCCGATTTTTTCCGGCACATCTGACTGATTTAGAGCCTCATTAGGTATGCCAGGACACAGATTCGTGGGTAAAACAACTAAAATCTTGCAACGTTTAGCTGGCAAAAGTCAAGGGATTGGGCATGGGCGTGTGTTTAAAGATTATTTATTTTTAAAGGACTTTGGGGAGGACTTCAGGAGGAGAAGTTGGGATAGACAATTGCCATCTCAAGGACAAGAGTTAGAAATATAAGAAGGCTGTCCTCTCATAAAGCATCTTTGTGTTTTCTTAGCTCTTCACTGCCTCTCGTTATGACTCATTACCCTTCATTTTTCTCTCCTACACTCTCTTTTTCTCCTTCCTTTTCAAATACCAAGTATCCTGTTCCTTGCTTATTCTTCTCCCCCAAGTTTGCTGAGTCCTTCGACCTTGTGACGTGTGTGGTTTTAATTAAATTATCATCTGGACCAATGTTTCTCAATCCTGGTAACTTTAAGATATGTAGACTTCAATTCCCAGAAGTCCACAAGTCTTAAAGTTGGCCAAGGTTGAAAAACACTGCCATGAACTAAACAAGACAAGGGACAACAGGACTTGAAGGTGTTCTTGGCCCCTGATCATATCTGCTTTTGAACATCTGGCATTGTGGGAAAGCAAAACTGAGTTTTGCACTATCGGCAACTTTCCTCTCACAACCATATCGCAACTGACCAATGGCTGCTATGCAAATCCGTAGTCCACCTGCACCTTTGTAGACATTTATAGCACTTGGGGTTGAAACCCTAAACAGGGGTTCCTCTTGAGTCTGCTGCCTGGAGGAAACATCCGGCAAATTATAGAGGGGTCTTACCCGATAACCTTTCCAGAAGGTTTGGATGATGTGGCTGGCATCTTTCTCAGTGAGCAGGAGAGACAGAGGAATGGGAGGCCTAGGACTAGAGAAAATATTTCCATTTCAAAATCATACATCTTTTCTTTATTAATTATTAATTATATCCCGCCCGTATTATTTTTACAAATAACTCACGTCGTCCTCCTCCTGTTTCCCACACAACAACAATCCTGTGAGGTGGGTTGAGCTGAAAGAGAGGGATTGGCCCAAAGCGATCCAGCTGGTTTTCATGGCTAAGGCGGGACTAGAACTCACCGTCTCCTGGTGATTGGCCCAGGATCACCCGGATGGCTTTCACATCAGAGGTGAGACTAGAACTCCAGTCTCCTGGTGATGGGACCAAAGTCACCCAGCTGGCTTTCATGCCTAAGGCAGGACTAGAACTCACCATTTCCTAGTGACTGGCCTAAAGTCACCCAGCTGACTTTTATGTCTAAGGTGGAACTAGAACTCACAGTCTCCTGATAAATGGCATAAAGTCACCCAGCCGGTTTTACATGCCTAAGACAGGACTAGAACTCAAAGTCTCCTGGTGATTGACCTAAAGTCAATTCTCCATGATGTTTACATCCCATCATTTTCCCGGGAGAAATACAAGCTTGTCCTTCCTAACATTGCAGTACGAATTCCTTCCATGCCGGCACTGGGCTTCGTTTTTCAAATCACAAGGCTCTTTCAGGGGAACCGATCCAAGACTAAAGTAGGAATGGGATGTAGATCACTCACGTCTGACAGGGAAGGGCTTCGTGTCCAGAAATCCAGTCGGCGGAGACCTCACCCATTTCCAGTCCAAAGGAGCCGAAGTCACCCCAAATCCATTTTATCCACTGGAACAGGGGGCCCCTACCTCAGCAACTTTAAGACTTGTGGACGTCAACTCCCAGAATTCCTCGGGCCAGCTATGGGAGTTGAAGTCGACAAGGCTTAAAATTGCCAAGTTTGGAGACCTCTGCACTGGAATATTAGTAACTGACTTTAGGTGGAATGGAAATAGGATATCGGCAGGCACAGGAGTGAACTGGGCAAGAGGGAATAAATTATTTGGGGCAGGAGACAATCCCAAGAGGAATCAGCTGAGAAAGCGGCTGTGCAGGGAATGTGCAAGGTGTGTTGGTTGCAAAAAATAAAAAATAAAAAATTACAAACACTCCCTGTGGAGCACCGGTCAATACAGCAAAAAGGCTCTGTCTCGTGTGCAATTGGATTTCCCAGAATGATCTGGCATCGCTCGGATGCCCTCAAGGGGCCAAGTTTTCAGCCAGAGAAGCAGATAAATCTAACGCTGGGAAGAAAAACGGGACAGCAGCTAGATTAACGATCGACGTCAGTGTGGTGTCTTCTTCTTTATGGCATCCACTGAGGCAACTTGGGCCAAAATAATGCCGGAGCCCGGAGATCTGTTTGGAAAAGGGTTGCCAGAAATATGAAATAAACAAATAAATAAATAAATCGGGCGGTCTGCAAAAGCACTCTTTGGTAAAATGAGCCAACTAGGGATGCTTGTCTCGGGTTTCTTGACCTTGCCTCCCTCCGCGGAGGACGACTCTCTATCGGATGCAACATTTGCCCCGAGATCTCCCCCGTACAGATCCCTTGATCTGCCATCCCGCCCGCCATCCTAGCGTACAGATCCCCTGGTGGATAACTCTTGGCTTGTTGATGCAAATCGAAGATGCCAGGCGCAGCTTGACGTTCATCGGGGTTGACAGGCCGAAAGCTGCAGCCCTGCAGGGTTTCTTGTGCCGATGTTTCGAGGCAGCAGAGCAACCCTCCCTGCACGTTCCCTTCCCTGATTTGGGACAAATGCGGGGCGGGGGGTGGGGAGGGCGGGTTGACGTGGAGACACTGGGACACGGTTGGGATTTGTTCGTTTTTTATTTTATTTTATTTTTTTGCGGGGGTCTGGGATTTCTTTCTCGGCGCTTAACCAAAGAAGAGTCTGCTCGGAATTTAGGGACAAGCTGCTTGACAGCTTTGTTGACGGGTGTCTTGAATTAAAGGAAGGGGAAACCGAGACAAAACAGCACCAGCAGCAGAAGAAGAAGACCTGGAAAATAGCGTGCAAACTTGAGTGGCCCAGATGGGAAGGGAGCTGCTGTGGCTTAAGAAGAAGAAGAAGAAGGAGGAGGAGGAGGAGGAGGAGGAGGAGGAGGAGGAGGAGGAGGGAGGAGGAGGAGGAGGAGGAGGAGGAGGAGGAGGAGGAGGAGGAGGAGGAGGAGGAGGAGGAGAAGAAGAAGAAGAAGAAGAAGAAGAAGAAGAGGAGGAGGAGGAGGAGGAGGAGGAGGAAGAAGAAGAAGAAGAAGAAGAAGAAGAAGAAGAAGAAGAAGAAGAAGAAGAAGAAGAAGAAGAAGAAAGAAAGAGAGAGAGAGAGAAAGAAAGAAAGAAAGAAAGAAAGAAAGAAAGAAAGAAAGAAAGAAAGAAAGAAAGAAAGAAAGAAAGAAAGAAAGAAAGAAAGAAAGAAAGAAAGAAAGAAAGAAACTGGGAAGGGTAACAAAATACAAAGACCTGCAAGTAGAAATGGAGTGACCGTGGCAAAAGAAAGCAAGCAAAGGTTTGTGCCAATAGCAACAGGCACCTTTGGTGCAACCCCCAAACATCTGGAGCACCAGATCATCGGCATTGACGGCATCCCCATCAGTCAATTGCAAAAGGCAGCTTTACTTGGAACAGCTTACGTCCTGCAACGATACCTCTAATACCACCAAACATCAATATTTGCCTATCCCAGGTCCATGGCTGGCTGGGGGATTCTGGGAGTTGAAGTCCATACATCTTAAAAGTTGCCTAGGCTGAGAAAGGCTAGTATAAGCCCAATACACTTTCTGCACTTCAAAATGCCTCCGATCCAGTGTGGACGTGGCTTAAAACCCAATCCTGAGTGTTCTTCTCTCCCCTTTTCACTTCTTCAGTTTTCAATCCATTTGTCTTTAATCCATTGTCTGAATGCAATAAAAGGTCATTCCGAGTTATTCCGTCAGCTTTCAGTGGTTGGATTGTTCATCTTTATTCCATTGTTAATTTCAAGCTGCATTTTAATTTTATTTCTCGCGGTCTGCTTGTTTTAAACCTCGTTAACCCCCTGGAGAGTTTCCTTGGAGAAGGAAGGCGGGAGTATCATTCGACCGTGCAAATAAATACAATTTTAGAAACCGGGTTACGCACACCTTGGCTTCCTGTGTGTTTTACAGATCAGGACTTCTTTAAATAAAGAGAGAGGAATCGGTAAGCATCCTCAGCATTACGCCCTAGAAGCCGGCCCAATATCAGGGACTTGAAAAGGAATTATTAGGCTACCAGCTGGTGTAAGGACAGGCAGACGGATGATATTCAGAAACAGAATAACAGAGTTGGAAGGGACCTTGGAGGTCTTCTAGTCCAACCCCGCCCTGGTCAAGCAGGACAAATGGTTGTCCAATTTCTTCTTAAAAACTTCCAGTGTGGGAACACCCACAAATTCTTCTGACAAGTTGTTCGGCTGATTGATTGTTCTCGCTGTTAGGAAATTCCTCCTTAGTTCTAGGTTACTTCTCCTTGATCAGTTTCCATCTGTTACTTCTTGTCTTGCCCTCAGGTGCTTTGAGGAATAGGCTGTTCCCCCTCTTCTTCTTCTTCTTCTTCTTCGGGCAGCCCCTCAAATACTGGAAGGCTGCCATTGTCTCTTATCATTCATCAGACCAAGCGAATGCAAAGCCACTCAGCCATGCCAAATTAGCCCTGAGGGTCAATTGAAAACTAGCAGGAGGGATGGGAGCTGTAAAGGCGACCCAGACTAGCAGACTTGGGGGGTGGGGGGTGGGCATTAGAATATGAAAAGGAGAAGGGAGTGGGATGGGAACGCCGGCCGCCGCCTGGACGAACACTTGACATACTTCCCACCCGCTTCCCAAAACGTGTGAGCGAAACAAAAGTAAATAGCAGCCATGTTGACGACACGGACGGAGGGGGTGGTGGAAGCAAGCCGGAGAGAAATTCTTTGGAGGATACAGAGAATGAGAGTAGGATATGACAAGCGGCCCGCCTGATGAGGTTCTGACAATCTTGACAATGCCAGCTTACTGAAGGGCATCGTCACCTGAGTCGGATGCCCGCTAGGAACCAGCTGGCTGTGGGCAAGTGACACAGGAAGCCACCCCGCCCACGGAGAAATGTCTTGGCGATTTCCTTTTCATGGCCTGGCCCTATGGGCCCTGGGTGAATTTGAATGCGAGGCCCGGCCAGCTGAATATGGCACAATGTTCTTATTATATCCTCCCTCCTGTCTTCCTTCCCGGCAGCATCCTGGATGTCTCATAACCATCCACGAAGTGCAAAGGGGCCAATTGCACTCCAATCATCGTCCCAGTCAGGATGGAGTCAGGATAGGGAAACGCAACGGGCGCTCTTAGGAGCAGCATTAAGAATGAAAACCCACATACATCAGTGTAAAACAGGGCCTCGAGGTTCTTATCCCAGAGGAACTTGGTTTGTTTATGTGTTGGGTTTTTAATCATGCCTTTATTAACTTATTGCCCAGAGGATCATGGGTTGCCCTCTCCCCTCTTTGGAAGAGCTTTATAGCCCCCGCTGCCTTAAGAACTTTCAAAACATTCTCAAAGATCCAACTCATCCTGGCACTCTTTTTTTGTTTTTTTTTTTGAACTATTACCATCTGGAAGACGGTACAGGATAATAAAAACAAGGACAAATAGGCTGAAAAACAGCTTCTATCCCAGGGCAGTAGCTCTGTTGAATTCTACTGTACAGTGCAATATTAATGTAATATCAGGGGTTTTCAATTCAATTGCATAGAATGCGAAGGATGTTTGTGTTTTATTTTTATAGTTATAATGTACACTGGAGATGGCATTTAATTTCGTTGTACGAGGTGCAGTGACAATTGAAAAATAAGCTGAACTAAATTTATAGGTAATTCAAGTGTGAACGTCTGTGATACTCCTTGCTCTACCTATTTTCCCCTGTGCTGAGAGTGACTAGAACTCCCAGTCTCCTGCTGATTGGCCCAAAGCTATCCAGTTGGCTTTCCTGCTTAAGGTGGGACTAGAATTCACCGGCTCCTGGTTTCTGGGCCTAGAGAAACTTGTGTCCCTGAATGGCAGGGATTCCATTATCCTACATTCATTCTACTTAGAACGATAAGCCAGCCAGAATTGCTTACTTGAATTAAATTCATTAATGAATTTAATTGTTAAACAAACAGCAGTATGTGAGTCAATTCAGTCTATCCCTTACCCAAGACACAAAAACTCCAGGCGAGTCCCTCTCACTCGGCCCTAGGAAGGAGCCAGTGGCAAACCACTTCTGAAAAACGTAGTGAAAATTCCCTTCCCTTGTGCAAATACATCTAGGAAAATACATTCTTGGCAAGGAAGCGATGGCCGTATTAACCTGTGTATCGGAGGGTTGTGATGGCGTTGACGGAAGAAGAAATGGAAACTGAAAAGAGACACGTGGGTTGCGTTTCGTTCTTTCACAGAAAAGCAAGCACGGCGAAAGACGGGAAGTGGTGTAAACCACGAGGAATACTTACTGGTCCTTTAACCAATCCTTCACAAAAGGGATCTCGAAAAATTCCACGAAGGGCTCATCTCGTCTCTTCGCGTTGTGGCTGGAAGGATCAGCATCGTGGGGAAAAGCAGACACGCATAAAACTGAGAGTGATGACTAAGCGTACAGGCAGTCCTCAAATTACGGCCACAATGGAGCCCCAAATTTCCATTGCTAAGTGAGACATTCATTGAGGGAGCTTTGGCCCCGTTTTACGATCTTCCTTGCCGCAGTTAAGTGAATCAAGTTAGTAACACTTGATTGTGTCAACCCTGAAGCTAGCACTTCAGTGTCAGTCCTGAAGCTGACCTGATCGATAGGGAGAGTATTAACTCATAAAATATTTGTATGGTCTTTTTAGAGTTGCCAACAAAAAGGGAGAGGGGATCAGTGGACAGCTTGCATTCCATAAATGTTTTCAAAGATAGTTTCTAGGTGACTGAAGTTTCGGCCTTAACTGGAGAGCATGATTGATGACACTGGGCTATGGATGTGTCCCATTGGAGAATATGAATTACAATACACCCAGAGGGGTGGGGGAAAACCAGGATCAAGGGTGACAATGAATTATGTGCCTCAGAGTCGGCTGCACCCAGGCAGTGCCAGCATGTCTTCTCCTAATAAATCTTACGTTTTGGAAGTTCGGCTAGAGACTCATGATTTAAATGGGGGGAAACTGACAGAGCCCTGACAGCGGGGGAGATTTGAGATAGAAAGGATGCTTAGCCAAAACAAAATATTTTCTCTTGAGAACCAAGGACATTCTCGCGCCTGGTTGGAGGAAGTGATGCCATCCAGTTGCCAATCTGCACCGTGATTGGACCATGTGACCGATGGTTTTGAGCAGTGGTGGGATTCAAATTTTTTTTTACTACCAGTTCTATGGGCGTGGCTTGGTGGGCGTGGCAGGGGAAGGATACTGTAAAATCTCCAGTCAGAGGTGGTCTTTGCAGGTTCTCTGAACTACTCAAAATTTCTGCTACCGGTTCTCCAGAACTGGTCAGAACCTGCTGAATACCCACCTCTGGTTTTGAGAAAGTAGAAAAACTTTTACTTTTAATTAGGTGAAAACCGCGGGAGACTTCAGAGTCGGTTTTCACCAGATCTGTGCCAACATGGTCCTTCCAATAAAGCTTTTCTTTGAGGGATCTACCTGCCTCGGAGTTTTGCTTGATATGGGTCTCTTACATGGAACCCTGACAACAAGGTTGTTAAACGAATCTGGCTTCCCCGTTTGACTCTGCTCATCAGAAGGTCACAAATGGGGAACACGTGACGCTGGGACACTGCAACCGTCATAAATACGAGTCAGTTGCCAAATGCCTGACTTTTGATCTCAATGACCATGGGGACGCTGCAATGGCTGTAAGTGTGAAAAATGGTCATAAGTCACTTCTTCAGTGCCGCTGTAACTTCGAACGGTCACTAAACGAGCTGTTGTGAGTCGAGGACGATCGGAATTGCTCTCTGCTTAGGAGGAGGAGGAAAAAACATAACGGAACCATCTTCAAATACTGAACCCTGAGCAAGAAACTTACTTGTATAGCCACTCTGTCAGGAAATCAAGAGCGATAAATCGTGTCTGTTTCCTCTGGAAGAACAGAAGAGACATCAAGTTCAGGAAAACAATGATGAGAAACGATAGGAGGTGTTATTTTTATTCTACTTTCTCTCCAAAGGGCAAGTGGACATTGCAACGGAGGCCACGTTCCAACAGATGAAACGAGGGAGGGCATCCACGGGGCAACAAGGGAGGGTATAGGACCACGCCATATGCCCCCCTCTCTCTCTCTCTCTCTCTCAACCCATCCCACCTCACGGGGCTGCCATGGTGGGGAAAATAGGAGCAGGAAGGAGCATGGGGTGTGTTTCTTTGTCACCTTGAGTTGTTTATAAAAATAATGGTGGGCTATAAATATTCATGCAAATGATGGTATTTATGGGCTGTGATTGCATCAGCTGGAGGTAATAATGGCAACTGTATGAATATGTCCTTGTGTCCCAGGGAGAACGAATACATGGGTGCCCGACTGATGACCATTTGAGTGTTCGACGTTATGACGGTCCTGAAAAAAGTGACTTAGGGCTGGTCCTCGCGCTTATGACCTTCACGGCGTCCCCATCAAAGAATGATCAAGAGAAGGAGAGGGAGGGAGAGAGGAAGAGTAAGAGGGGGCAGAGAGAGAGAGAGGGAGGAAGGAGGGGAGAGAGGGAAGGAAGAGAGAGAGAGAGACAGATACAGAGAAGGAAAGGGGGGAGAAAGAGAGATAGAAGGAAAGGGGGGAGAGAGAGAAGGAAGAGAGAGAGGAGGAGAGGGAAAGATAAAGAGAGGGAGGGAGAGGGATGGAAGGAGAGGGAGAGAGGGGGAGAGGGAGAAAGAGAAAGAGAGAGGAGAAAGTGACAGGAGAGGGAGAGAGAGAGGAGGAGGAGAAGAAGAGAGGAGTGAGGGAGGGGGAGAGAGAGGGGGAAGGAGAGAGAAGGAGAGAGCCGGGGAGGGAGAACTCTCATCTAGACAGTTATGTCTCCAGGCTCCCTTGGGGAGATTAGCGCATCATCTTTCCAGTATAGATTCAATAATGGATCGAAACGGATGGCTCTCCTGGAATGAGGAGGTCCCGGCAGAGCCACCAAAAGCGTTAACAGCCTTACCGTATTTATTTTTCAGGCTCGGCTCGGCTGCCTTTAAAGAAAGCAAGAAGGCCAATTTCTGCGCACAGCTGGGCTGGGTTATGCACACCCGGATATGCACAGGAAACCTCCATAACAATGTGCATTGTTCACCGGCAGATGGGCTGCACACTATTTTCCACGAGGAGAATTATGCTCCCATTCTTGACGGGTGTTTGCGTTACACTCGGGAACACAATGCAGGGGCCTCGGATCATTTTCTGCCCCTCTGCTTGCTTTATTTTACAGATACGCCCACCGCCACAGATGCTCTTTTGCACAGTTCAGGACTCCTAGTGAAACACGTAACCTCATAACCTGTGTTTCTGTGGCTAAGTGAGGTGGTTGCTAAGGGAGTTTTTGCCCCATGTTAACCATCTTTCTGGCTATGAGCCATTAAGCGAATCGCTGCAGAGGTGAAAGTTAGTAACACGGTTGTTAAGTGAATCTGGCTTCCCCCTTGACATGGCTGGTCAGGTGGTTGCAAAAGGTGATCACGTGACTTCAGGACACTTCAACCGTCATAACTATGAGTCAGTTGCCAGTTTTGATCTCAGTGACCCTGGAGACGCTGCAATGGCTGTTAAGTGTGAAAAATGGACGTAAGTCACCTTTTTTTCAATGCCATTGTAACTTCGGCCACTAACCAAACTCTTGTAAGGCAGTCCAGAAAAACAACAAAGAAGTTTAAAAGATGGAAATGAAGGCTTGATAAGGTTAATGTTCTGACCAAGAAACCAGGAACTAGGATTGTTCAAACGAATGCAGGTTTACGGCATGCTAGCTCTGCTCTCTACAAGAATCTGAACTACTAACGGTCAAGGCAAATTGGCGGCAGATGACGGTCAATGGAATTCAAATTGGGTTGGGCTTAGAACTCTTGTGGGTGTGAAAGGACTCCGAACTGATGATGCATTTCACTCAGTAGTGGGATTCAAATTTTTGGACTACCGGTTCTGTGGGCGTGGCTTGGTGGGCGTGGCAGGGGAGGATATACTGCAAAATCCCCATTCCTTCCCCACCCCACTAACCTGCTTTCCAGCTCTGTTCTCCTGTGCAGGGCAACCAAAGAAGACCCAGCCGATCAGCTGGGACTCGATGGGAGGCAGAGGAGAGATGGGGTTGGCGGGGCCCGTCAGAGGCGGGATTGGCCGGTTCTCAGAACTGCTCAAAATTTCCACTCCCGGTTCTCCAGAACTGGTCAGAACCTGCTGAATTCACCACCTCTGATTTGACCCCTCCCCTGGGTCCTGCCTGGCCATAATAGAACAACAGAAGGTTGGAAGGGGACCATGGAGGCCTTCTAGTCTACCTCCTATAAAAACCATCAAGGTGGCTTTGCGATTCTGGAAGGTCACACATCCTTCTGAGAACGATTTTGGACTCACCTCAAAACATCTTTGCTTCTTGGCTTCGTGCAAGAGTTCTACCATGCCGGGAAGAAGCACTGGGAAAATGTAGCATTCCAAGAATTCCCTGGGCGTACCTGGACAGATCAATGTTTGCTTTTACAACCATGTAAATATTAAGTCTGTTCCATTTACATATCATATAACAAGCTCTCTGGTTCACGGTCCCATTTCTTCCCTCCCTAGTCGCTACACTTAATTCTTTTAACTTTCTCCTCTCGTCCGTTGTAAGCCACCCAGAGTCACCTAGGTGCGAGTTGGGGGGGGGGGAGCTCTATAGATTTATTAAATAATTGAACAAATAATTACATTTTTTTTCTATTCCCTCCTTCCATCTTCCACCCAGCTAGGCCTTTCGACAACCACCCACCTCACAGGGTGCAGGGAAAATAGGAGCATTATGTACCTTCGCTGCCTTGAGTTATTTGTAAAACTTAGATAGGTGGGATTAAAATCTAATCAATAAATACAGTTAGTTTTTTGACGTTACAGATAAGCTCTTGATGTACAATCTCAACTGAGCCCAACATTTCTGTTGCTTAAGTGAGGCAGTTGTTAAGTGAGTTTTGCCCCATTTCACGGCCTTTCATTCCACAGTTGTTAAGTGAATCAATGCAGTTGTTAAGTTAGAAACCCAGTTGTTAAGTGAATCTGGCTACCGCCCCATTGCCTTTGCTTGTCAGAAGGGGGATCTTGGGACCCAGGGGCCCTGCGACCGTCATAAATATGAGTCGGTGGCCAAGCGCCCGAATTTTGATCACTTGAGCGTGGGGGAACGGCAGTGGTTGTAAGTGAGAAAACTGATCATAAGTCCCTTTTTAGTGCCGTTGGAACTTTGAACCGTAAGTCGAGGACTACCCGTGAACGTGTTTTTGTCCGTTTTTTCTTTCTGCATCTCTGTTTGAAAACTTGCAGTAAAAATAGCTGAACGTGGGCAAACCAACCCCGACTCCACAGACTGCAACGAGGAAACGGGCAGAAATCGAGGTTAAGACTGGTTGTCCCTTCCTTTCCCTCGCTTCCTCTTCAAAAGGAGTCCCTCATAAAGAAAGAGGAGCTTGCACAAGGACAGCGGCGTACATGTTTTTAAGTCGGGGGGTTCAGGAGCTATCAGCGCAGAAAGAAGAGACAGGGTCTTCTGGGGCAGCGCTTCCTCCGTAATCACAGGCTTGCTCTCAGCTCCACTCAGCTCCGGCAGCTCTGGCAGTGGCCCAGCAGCAGTGGGAACCTGCTGAACACCAAAAACAAAGAGATAAATGCCTGTCTTCAATGTAAATAAACACCAGGAAGAACAAAATGAAGGTTTGATTCTGAACCTACTCTGGAGGAGGAGGAGGAGGGGAGGGGGAGGAAGGGGAGGAGGACTGCGACTATGGAGTCCTTGGTGCTCTTTGAGCTTGGTGGCTTTCTTGCAGATGTTTCTTGACCCAACTAGGTAACATCTTCAGTGCTAGTGAGCATAGTGGGGTTTGCTCTCTATTTATGTACAGTGGCTTCCCTATCAGTATTAGTGGGAGAGTTGTTTTCTTCTTGTTGGTTCTTTGATTAGGTTGTTGCTTATTACTTTGTTAACCTTGATTAGTTTACTTACTTTAGCAAAGCACCGCCTCGCCAGCAATCAACACGCAAATAAGCAGAGGTTAATACCAAGATTAACACTAGACCGACAATATAGCAGTAAACAACATCCCAATCAAAGAACTACCAAAAAAAAAACACCTTCCACCAACACCGACAGGGTAAGCCACTTGTATGTGAACAGAGATCAAACCCCACTACCTTCTAGCACTGATGATGTTATCTAGTTGGGTCATGAAATGTCTGCAAGAAAACAACCAAGCTCAGAGAGCACCAAGGGCCCCACAATAATTCTTTAAATGATGATTTCTCCGTCTGGATACCCTCCACAAAATGCGGGGTGTGTTTTAACTCCCAGGAATCTCCGGCCACCTTGGGAAATTCTGGGGGATGAAACTGTACGTCTGGAGTGTGCCTTGGGGAAGTTGATCTAAAGGGTTAGAAATGTATCTTCCTGGATTGAGTGCTTAGGTTTCTTGGTTTGATCCAGGCATTAGCCAAACTTCCAAGATCAGGAATTTATAGAGCACGTGTTTAAAGAGTCACATATAAGCTTCATTATGGGAGGAAAACAATAATTAAATGATCATTAGGGAAAAGAGTTCTTAATAATAAGGATTCTGGTATTTTTAATTTTTTTTTAGATAATGGGGGGAAAAGGGGAATACAGAACTTAGGGGCGACTCGCAGTTTTTCTGATTAAGACCAGAATCTGAAATATGTAAGGACACATAGAAAACCAGAGCCGAGTGTAGCTCAAGAGGGCTGATTCGTAAGGACGAAGCTGGCTGCAGTGAACCGAGCCTGTCAGTTCATATTAAGACATATAATGTACAAGCTGCAAAATGAGATTTGCTACATAGGGGAGGGCTGGCCCTTCATGGCAGACAGGCATGCAAAAATAACTAAATTCAGCTTCTGGCATCTCCAGGCAAAGCTGGAGGAAAATCATGGGGTGGGGTTGACAAGACTGAGCTGAATAGCTCAGAAGCTCAGCACAAACCCCGACAGGCAATTTGGATTTGGAAACACACCACAAGCCAGGATTCCCAATTTGGATTACATGCTACCATGCACCTGACCTCTTTAACAGACCTTTGGTGTCCATTCTTGCCTAAGACTTGTGGACTTCAATTCCCAGAATTCCCCAGCCATTATCACATCTCGCTTGTACAACAGCCTCTTTTTTCCCCACTTTGAAATTGAAATACCTCAAATACCGTAATCTTTCACAAGGTTCTATGCACAAGGGCTGTGTATCTATAATAACAATCTTTTGGCAATGTTGTATGGGAATATTTATCTTCTTGGTTTTTTTAAAGAGCATAAAAGAGTTCCAGAATTTTTTTTTTAAAGACATGGAAGAGAGCCACTATCTGGATTTTTCTTTTTACCTGTAAGGCAGGTGGAGGTACCTCTTTCTTTTCCAAGTGATCCGGATGAACAGGCTGTTGGGCTTCAAATTCTGTTGTTTGTTTGTTTTCAAGAAAACAAAAGAGAAAATGAAAGGGACAAAGAGAAAAGGCAAAGAAATTAACTCACGGAATCCTATTTGGAGGATTAAAGATCAAGATTTTTAATTTGTTGCCATTTCTGGAAGCCCTTAAAGGATTTTTTTGGCTAAATTGGAATGCCCTGGCTTTGAAGATTTGTTTATAGAGATAAGATAGGGAAATTTTTTTTTCCTGGTTGTCCTTTTAAAGAAAATGATGTTGCTATGTTAAAAGGAAAACCAAAGAATACAGAAACTGATTATTAAGAGCCGCAGCGGCACAGTGGTTAGAATGCAGTACTGCAGGCTACTTCTGCTGCCTGCCTGCAATTTGGCAGTTCGAATCTCACCAGGCTCAAGGTTGACTCAGCCTTCCATCCTTCTGAGGTGGATAAAATGAAGACCCAGATTGTTGGGGGACAATAGGCTGACTCTGTAAACTGCTTAGAGAGTGCAAAGCACTGTGAAGCGGTACCGCTATTGCCAAGTGCTATTATTCAATGAAGGCTAAAATACATGCTATTCCTGGTAACTCAAGACTGACTCCAAGGCACTAATCAAATCTAATCCGGTCTGGTGTATAGTCTTGGCACGGGCATCCACACACACTAATGCAATATTTTTCAAACTTGGCTAACTGGAGGACCTGTGGACTTGAAAAGTTCCCGCATGCCTTCCAGTGGCCAAGTTGGAGAAACACCCCACTAAACAGAAATCAGAAGTTGTGGGAGCTTCGTCCCGGGAAGCTTTCCAGAAGATACTGGACTGCCATCTGTCAGAAACAGTGTAGGTAGGGTCTCCTGCTTGGAGGGAGGGCGGGTTGGACTAGATGACCTACAAGGTCCCTTCCAGTTCTGTTCATCTGTGCAAACCAAAGCTGAAAGTAACCAAGGCTGTCCCATTCATTCCCTTCGGGGGGTGGGGTGGGGTGGGGTGTCTTTCCAATAAAAGCTAAGTGTGCGCGGACCTCTATTTCTGCTCCCCAGTCATGCTTGTCCTCCCCAAGGAGAAGCACGCCTGTTTGCACATACACACACACGCACACCCTTTGGGGGTGCAAACTGGGCTCTTCAAAGCTTTGCACGCTCAGCAAAGCCCTGCGAACTTTCCAAGCTCTCTCTGCCGCCACCTGCTGGCCGCCCACAACTCTGCAAGCCAGCATCCCTGAGTCAAAAGACTCCCCCATTAAGGATTTGGGGATACTTTCCCCACACACACACACATACACGAGCCAACCTGTCCCCCCCCCCGCCGGGAACCCCTCCCCGGTTAACGACTTCATTCTCCGCCTCTCCCCACCTGCGCAAATTTCCTCCCAGAGGCTCCGCACCGGAGCCTCCTCAGCGGCGGCGGGAGAAGCCATGGAAGGGCCCCGAGCGAGGGAGCCGTTGCTAGGCGACGGCAAGCCGCGTCTCTAAGGCGACGGTGCTCCCGCCGCTTTTTCACTTCCGGGTCGAGCCGGGAAGCGTTGCTCTACCCCTCATTCTCTCTCTCTCTCTCTCTCTCCCTCCCCCTCCCCTCCCCACCGGCGGGAGAGGAAGTGCCCGATGTCCCGCGTGGTGAGGGGCGAGCGAGGTGAGCAGGGAGGGGGTGGTTGGGTTCTCCCTTGGGTGGGCTGCGTGGGAGCCAGGTTGGGGAAAGGTTCCCCGGGTATTTCAGTCCGGGTCTTAGCAGGAATGGGGGCTTTGGGGGGGGGGGGTCTGGCAAGGGGATCATTGGTGGTGGTGGGAGTGCCTCGGGGCTTGTGCAGAGCGCCTTTGGACTGGAAACCGATGCAGCCACCGGTGCAATTTGCGGGGACAGCTGTGCAGCCCCTTCCACGAATGCAATCTCTGCAATGGGTGTATTTTTGCAACAGCGTTTTCTGGGGCGGGCTGGAAACCGGGAGACGGTGAGTTCTAGTCCCATCTTAGGTGTGGAAACTGGCCGGGTGACTTTGGGGCAATCGCCAGGAGATTGCGAGTTCTAGTGCCACCTTGGGCATGAAAGCCAGCTGGATGACTATGGGCCGATAACCAGGAGATGGTGAACTGTAATTCTGCTTTAGGTGTGAAAGCCAGCTAGGTGACTATGGGCCAATCACTAGGAGATGGTGAGTTCTAGTGCCACCTTGGACGTGAAAGCCAGCTGGGTGACTTTGGGCCAATCACTAGGTGGTGGTGAGTTCTAGTGCTGTCTTAGTCATGGAAGCCAGTTAGATGACTTTGGGCCAATCACCAGGTGAGTTCTAGTTCCCCCTAGGCATAAAAGCCATCTGGGTACCAACCACTAGAAGACGGTGAGTTGTAGTGCTGCCTTAGGCGTGGAGGCCAGCTGGATGATCTTAGGCCAGTCCCTCCCTCTCAGCCCAACCTACCTCATAGGGTTGTTCTTGTGAGAATAGGAAGAGGAAGGAATATTAGGTATGTTGTTGGCAACTGGCATGTATTTATGACTGCTGCAGTGTCCCGGGGCCATGGGATCGCCCAGCCACCTTCAAAGCCAATGTGGGAAGCCAGATTTGCTCAACAACTGCAGTAATTTGCTTAGCTGGCAAAAAAGGGTCATTAAAGTGGACACAACTCTCTTCTCAACTGTCTTGATTAGCAACAGAAATTTTGGGCTCCATTGTTGTAAGTTGAGGACTGCCTGTAGCTTGAAAAGAAATTGGCCTTGTTTAGTATTCGGTTACAAATAATTGCCCTTGCATATGTGTTGTGATAAATGTATGCTACTTAATAAGCTGAGGTCTGTTCGCCATTTGTAATAAATTCTGTAATTTAAAACCTCTTTCTTTTGTGAATTTTTGTGCCCACTTCCAGAGAAGTTCTCCGAAATATGAAGAATTCTGAGCAAACAGCAAGGAAAAGGAACAAAGCTGAAGATCCTAATTGCGGCCAGGTTATTATAATTGAAAGCCCCAAAAGACACTGTTCAGGTTTAGGCAAAAAAGCCAAGCCCCCAAAATTAAAATGTTTGGTAAAAGAAACGAATTCAGATTTGCCAGATCCAAAGAAGAAACAGAGTGACTCTGAATCAAAGAAGGAAGCACGGGCAAGCTCTCCCGTGGTTATAGAAAGCAGCTCAGATTTAGAATTAAGAGACACCAAGAAAAGAAACAAGGTGTTGAAAAAAAAGAAAGACCGAAAGCTTTTTTGTATACAAATCCAAAACTCCGATGGTTTGGATGAAGGGCAGCCTGGTACTGATTTTCATGTGAGTAAGAAAGGCGAAAAGGCTGTTCTTGAAGTTGGCAGGCAAGATGAAGAATCGGTGATGAAAAGGAAAAAGAAGAAAAAGGAAAAACGAAAAGACAAACCTGCTTGCCTTGAGCTTTTACACAGTGGTGACAGTGAAGAGGACGTGAAGCAGATCTCTGCAGAACTGAAACCCGGTTGCCAAGAAATGCCCTCCGGTCAGAAAAAGAGTAGGACCCTTGAGCAGAAAGTTGTGGGTGACGAAGTCGAGAAGAAATACTTTGAGTACTACAAAAAATACCTCGAGAACATTTCAAAAAAAGACATTGCCAGCTACAAGTGCGAAGATGCCCAAAGTAGGGATGGACCTATGCAACGACGGAACGATTTGGCCCGTAGATCAGAAGAAGATAGTGAAGCCATCCAGAAGAAGAAAAAGAAGAAGAAGAAGCTGAATAAAATAAGTCCTGCTTCTCTTTCCTGCTTAGCCAAGATCCAGGAAAACCACTGCAATATGATGAGTGAATATAGTCTAAAATGCGGATCCGAGAAAAGTGCAGGGCTTGGCAAGGCTAATAAGGCTGCAAAGAAGAAGGCCAAGAGACAAACCGGAGATGCAAGCCGTTTTTCAGAAGCTGGCCAAGACATCTCGTCGAAGGTGGGAGCGCCAGGTGGAAAGAGAAAGAAAGCAAAGAAACACAAAGTGAAACGAGATGACCAGGATGGATTTGAGGGCAGCCAAGAACGGCAGGTCAAGAAAAAGAGGAAAAACAAGGAAATTGAAAACTCTTGGGATGGAGGGAAGAAAGCAAAGATGAAACCGGAAACTAAGGTATACTTGGAGAGGGCTGGTAGTTGGTTTTTTTTTTTTAATTTATGGGCTAGATCTGAACGAAACTGGCACTTTGGTAATTTCAGTGGGACTAAACTAAAGCAGGACTTAAAATAGTAGTTAATAGTGCAGCTAGTCCTCCACTTACAAACCGTTCATTTCATGCCTGTGCAGTAAAACAATGGCTTAGAAAAATAGTGATTTGCACCTAACTGGTCCTCACGCTTAGGATCCTTGCAGCATCCTTGTGGTCACGTGATCAAAATTCAGGCAATGTTTATGGCATGCATCATCCTTGGGATCACATGATCACCAACTGCAAGCTGCTCAGCTGGCCTCCCAACAAGCTACCTCAACAGGGGAAGCTGGGTTTGGTTTCGTGACGGCAGGATTCACTTCAAAGATGTGGATCTTATTTATTACATTTATTCGCTTGGCTCTGAAGGGGAAGACACTCTGTAAATACCTGCAGGGATGTTCATATAAAAGACAACCTGATATGTTATCACCCCAAACCAGAGGAGAAAGAATCGCAGATTTAAATTGCAGACAGGTGGATTCCTGTTGAACTGCTGAGATCAGTTAGACCAGGGGTGTCCAACCTTGGCAACTTTAAGACTTGTGGAGCTTTGCTGGCTGAGGAATTCTGGGAGTTGAAGTCCACAAGTCTTAAAGTTGCCAAGGTTGGACACCCCTGAGTTAGTCAAATCGTGGGCTTCTCTTCTTAAGATACTTGATCTATTTCTTTGGGCCTTTCAACCCCACAACGTTATGAATATCTCGGAAAAGGAAATTCTTCCATGAAACTGCCACCCTGTAGCCTCTGTAGGAGGACCTACATTTTGTAGGAGGACCTACAATGTAGCCTCTGTAGGAGGACCTACAATTCCAGCTGCGAAGCGCCCTGATCTCCGGCCCTTTGCTTTGACCATTGGTTCTTTGAGTCCCTGTGGGAAGGAAAAAAAATGGACCTTGGACTTCTGGACCTCAAATTTTGTTCAAGTCATTCAAAAGACAATGGGGTTTTTTTAGGGGGCGGGGAATTTCCTTTAATAAGAGGATAACCAACCAATGCCCAGCCCCTCCTCAAGTCTTGCTTGTTGTCCTTGGACCCCCCACCCTCCTCGGGCCACGTGTGCAGGTTGTAATGTAGGGCTGGGGTTAAGCTTGAAGTGGTTTTCCTTTTTTTTAAAAAAAAAAGCACAAACACTAAAATAACAGACAAAGAAAAATAAACACAGTGAGTAACATGCAGGCAGGAGACACTTTGCGGTACATTCCTGGTCATGAAATCAGAAGCCTCTCCAGTCATGGTTGGAAGGTAGCTTTTGTTCTCCCCCTCACCCAGCATAGCTGGCTGGAGAATTCTGGGAGTTGAAGTCCACAAGTCTTAAACTTGCCAAGTTTGAAGACCCCCTGTCGTAGAGCAAGGGAAACCTTGAATAATGGTCTGAGGGAATGGCCTTGGAGAGAGGAGGGAGAGCCTTAGACTGGATAACCAGCATTGCATGGCTGGAGAATTCTGGGAGTTGAAGTCCACAAGTCTTAAAATTGCCAAGTTTGGGGACCTCTGCCCTAACCCAAAGATCATTGATTTTTTTTTTCTTTAGAAATTTATATTTATTTATTTATTGAATTTATATTGCCGCCTACTCGCCCATGGCGACTCGAGGTGGTTTACAGAATATAAAACCACATTTAAAACAATTAAAAACGAACCAAAGGAATCACATAAAGTACAATATAACAAAATCACCTCCCAACTCTCATCCCACCCACCCCCCACCCCGCCGACAGCAGATCTCACGAGTCAAATTCCTTTACTTTCAATACCTGGCTTTTTTTTAAAAAAAGAAAGAAAAATCCAGTCTTTTATCCACTGCAATTCTGGCACAGAAACAATCATCTTTGCCATCTCGGAAACCTTGGCGGTTTGAGAAAGCTGTACGGTGGGGGGGGGGGGACCCCAACAGGTAATATTTTGCTAGCCTAACCCTTTCAAGGGGGAACTCCAGATTTCTGATTGTTTAAGTGAAGCGAAGGCTCTCGGTTAAATCGTATAATATAATCGTATAAAGAAAAGTGGAATCCTTCAAGTCTGCGTTCCAGCTTCCCATGTGGTCTCGAAAAGAGGCTGGGGGGAAATAATCGTTGCATAGTTTTGAGTGGCTGTGAATGCCAAGAGAAAAAGAAAAGAAAAGAAAAAAAAAATGTAAAGCAAAAGAGCTTAAATCAGGAGTGTCCAAACTTTGAGGACTTTTAAGACTTGCGGATTTCAACTCCCAGAATTCCCCAGTCAGCATTGGGGACTTCTGGGAGTTGAAATCCGCAAGTCTTAAAAGTTGCCAAGGTTGAAATGCTCCCCATTTAAAGATTGCCTGGTTGATTGGGATGAGTTGATTGATCAATCTTTTGAGATAATAACTGCATCTGGCTGTAATAGAAGCCAGCATTCCCAGGACTGAATCTCAGCCCGGTTATCAACAAGAGCGTCCCATCCTTTGCGCTGAATTCCCCCGAGTGTTGCAGATCATCATCTTAATACTTCCAAGCTATTTCACGCTCAGGTTGGCATTTCAAATGCCTCCAGAAATGTACTCTGAGCAACCTTTTCATTTAGAAGGCTGAAAAGCTTCGGTCCAGTTTATTTTTATCTGCGCTGTCCAAGCAAGGCTTCTGTGATGGCTATGATATCTCTTGGCCTTTGATTGCTCTGCACATCTCTTAGACTCCGGGAAATTTAATAGAAAGAGGAAGAGAATTGACTGCCAAATGTTATCCTCTTGTCCTTTTTTAGCCTGGCAGCCTAGTTATGGTTCCAAAATGACTGGAATTCAGGAGCTGCTTAAGAGTAGGACAGCCCAATCAGGGTTTGCATCCCGTTTAGCAGGGTGCATGGGAAATGTAGCAGGACACGAGATTGGGGAGAATTACAACAAGGGTTTTTTGTTGTTTTTTTTTTAACCCTGCTATACCTAACCCTGAAGCATTGTGTCTTTATTTATTTATTTAATTTTATTTAAAGAAACAGGTCACAGCCGATGAAATAAAATTGGTGGCATTCAGAAAAGGAAACTGTGATGAAGTGAACATAGACAAGGTACAATCATTTCTTTATCTTGTGGCTGGGTTGGAATATTGTCAAGATGAGGGCTGGTTTTGATGCAAAGGAGAGAGAGACAGGATGGCCATCAGCCCCTTGTCTGGCCTCTCTGGATGTCCAGTGCTTGAGCCATGTTGGATTTTTGTATGGAAGGGGATTTGGGGAAATGCTACAGGAGGTGCAGTATGGAAGTCCACAAGCCTCAAAAGGGAAGCCAATAAAAAAAAAAACCCAGTCCTTTTCCTCTCCTCCCCTTTCCATTCCTCTCCTTTTTTCTTTCCTTTTTCCTCTCCTTTTTTCCCCTTTCCTTTTCTCCTTTCTCTCACCTATTTAGAACCAGCTAGGTTCATTAGAGTAATCATCCATACAATTGTATGTAAACAAGTACTCTCAATCTACTCTAACCTCTTTTACTGAGAAAATTCTATTTGGCCTGTGATTGCAGGCACCAGGGAATCAGGGCACTGGAGAATTTGAGCACCTCTGCGTGAAGCGATTGTGTGGTTTGCTTGGGTGTGTTTCCACATGTGCTGTTTCAATCCTCAGAGGGGTAGTCTGTTATACCAGTGCAGCTTTCCTTAGCTTTGTCTTCACGGAGATCCCGCAATAGTGTCTGTGTGTGACGTGCTTGTATTGCATGGAGGTAAAAGAATATTTAAAAGTAAGTCCTTTATTTTGGATCAAAAAGAAATATTCCTGAAGCTGCGTTTCTCAATCTTGCCGTGGACTTCCCCTCCCAGAATTCCCCAGCCAGCAAAAGCAGAGCAAAGCAAAGGTGGCTGGGGAATTCTGGGAGTTGAAAATCCACACCTCTTCAACTTACCAAGGTGGACAAACATTGCCCTAAAGAAACCTGGTCGTCACTCGTCTTTACTCAAGGTTTACTCAGTGGATTTACTCAAACCCATCCTTTCTTGCTTCAGGTGAGACGGCAAGAACTTCAAGAAGAGATCGACCGGGAATCTGGCAAAACCAAGATTGCCAAGGACGGATCGGTAAGCAAACTTCTTTTGTCTCTAGCCAGTTTCACTCGAGCTGTTGAGCAACGCTGCCGGCTTAACACGCTAGTCACGTCTCTGACTGGATCCACCAATCACTCCTTTGACTGAGAACCTGAGGTCATGTCACAGGGCCAATTAGCTGAACCCCTAGAGACTCTGGGAGCAGATCAGTAGCGCCTGACCTCTGGCAAATTGTAATTCTCATCTTTGATCCCGAAAAGGGGCAGTTCCCCTCCCCCCCTTCCCTCTATTTCCTTTGGAAGAATTAGTTGTGACATCTTTGTGAAAAAGGGAGAGAAAGAAGAGAGAAAAAGAGGGAGAGAGGGAGAAAGGGAGGGGGAGGAGGGAGAAAGAAAGGGAGAGAGAGGGAGAGGGGGAGAGAGAAAGAGAAGGAGAGAGAAAAAGGGAGGGAGAGAGGGAGAAAGGGAGGGGGAGGGGGGAGAAAGAGGGAGAGAAAGAAGAGAGGGAGAGAAAGGGAGACAGAAAGAGGAGAGAGAGAGGAAGAGAAAGAAAGGGAGAGGGGGGAGAGAAAGAGAGGGAGAGAGAAGGGGAGAGAGACGGGGAGGGGGAGAGAAAAAGAGAAAGAGAGAGAAAGAGGGAGGATGGGGGGAGAGGGAGGGAGAGTGCGAGAGAAAGACCGGGACTCTGGGATACCACTGGTGTGTTGACTGTTGCTGAAAGTCTACATCTTCTTCAATTTTAGAGAGAGTTAAGCCGCAGAGAGCCTGCTAAAGCTTTCTCCCTTGTTCTTCAGGATCATTGTTTGGGCCAGTGGAGCACAGCAACATTTGAAAGTCTGGAGCAAAAGACCAAATTTCACAGACTGATGGGTGGGCTTAAAAAAGGCTTCGTCCCAACTCAGAGTTCAGCTCCAGCCAACGCTAACAAACCAAACCTGGCTCTGGACCGGCCCAGAGAGCAAGAACTGCAACATAACCTAGAAGCAGAATTCAAGAAAGCCATGGAGTTTAAGCACCATCGCGGAATCGGCTTGGGGTTCCAGTCCAGTGCTCCCAGTGGTGCGCACATAGACAAATACGCTTCCAGATCTATTAAGTTTGAAGTCTGAGGAAGGGAAGGCTAAATTGCCCCAACCAGATGGGTTATAATTATTTTTTTTTAAATCTACAACAAGAAAATAGATATGATTGATATATGCCTGATGAGCCATGATTGACTTGATTTAGGATGGGTAACTGTGCTACGGTCGTTTAACAGTATATAATTAAATAAGTGGCAGGTAAGAATAGAACATATTTTAAATCCGAGGCAGGTGACCTGTGGTTTTGCCTGCAGTCTCAATTTTTGCTGCGAGTTTCCATACTGTGCCACTGAATCTTGGGAGCAGACAGTTTGTCTGTTCAACACCTGGGCAAATGACTACATTAAATTTACAGTCCTGGCCTCAGTGTTGTGCTCTTCTGTCATACAGTGATTGTGTGTCCAGGGGGGAAAAAAGCCATCTTGTTTATTTCAATGTTACATCCAATTTTATTAAAAGTTTGTTTCTACAATTCATCGGTCTCAAGTGGTATCTCAAGGTAAATATATGTATCTACAAGGGAGATTATAATCTTCATGGCTGGCCAAGAGGCATCTCTGCACCTCTTTGCTAATCCAGGACATATTTGTATAGCTCAGAGTTGAACCTGGAGTCCCTGGTGGTCTCTGAGCTTTGTCTTCTTGATGACATTTCATGACCCAATTAGGTAACATCATCACTGCTAGAAGGCGAGTAGGGTTTGCTCTCTGCTTACACAGAAGTGGTTTGGGCAATCAAGAAACTATCTATGCAGATAATCAAATAGCAAACAGCCTAATCAAGGAACGACTAAGAAGGCGGCCACGTTCCCACCAACGCTGACAGGATAAGCCACCCGTATAAAAATTCCCTTCTAGCACTGATGATATTACCTAGTTGGGTAATGAAACCCCTGTAAGTGAACAAGCAAGCTGGGAGCACCAAGGGTTTCCTTTATTCTCCCTGACCTCATTTATTCTCCTTTTCTTCTGTCTCACCCCCTCTCCCCTCACGTTGTATGACCTCACCTTTTCCTTTCAGACCTTCCTCAAATCCAGCCTTAACATTGATACAAAATCAAGCTGAGATTAAGGCTGCTTATTTTGAACGCTGACTTCTGCAGTTTGGAATTCCTTCGTTTTTGCTTTGTAGGCCAGCGCTGTACCAACACGCATATTTTTTCTAAAACGCTGCTCCCCTATTCTTGAAGGATTACATCATCTAGCAATTTAAAAGCAAAACCTCTTCCACTCACTCCCTGGCAATTATAAATTAAAAAGCAGATGAAGACTGCATCATAGGAACATAAAATAGCCAGCTAAGGACTACTTGCAAAGATTAATACTGAATATAAATGCCTCCTATCCTTACGAGATTTTTTTTTAAATGCATTTTGAAGGAAATGCATTGTGAATTAACTGATCTGTGCTGCAAACACAATTATTTTCACTACCTAACAGGATAAAGAGTTGGAACGGACTTGAGAGGTCTTCTAATCCAACCTCATGCGCAAGCAGGAAATCCCTTCTTTAAAACCTCCAGTGTTGGAGTATTCACAACTTCTCACAATTATCCCAGTTGTTCCAACTGTCAGGAAATTTCTCCTTCGTTCTAGATTGATTCTTTCTATTTTACTGCTTCTTGTCTCCCGCCTTCTGGTGCTTAGGTTGACCCCTTCTTCCTTGTGGCAGCCCCTGCTATCATGCCTCCCCTAGTCCTTCTTTTGATTAAACTAAACATAATGTTTGGGATATACTTTGCAGGGGCTTTCCCAAAAGGTTAACGTTTTCCCAATTGTGCTTTCTTGACTAGATGATTTCAAAGCATATATTTTAAAGGTGTCAAATAACTCTAGTTTATCCCTTTTCTAAAGCTAGTAAGTACTGCCTTTCTCTTTCGCCTTGCCAACCCAAATCATCTTTCTTTCCTTTGCAAGTCCGCCAAATTTGAATTTAAAAGTTATTTTTTCCACTCCGTGATGATTAAGATAATATTTCACTAACCCAACATTAACATTAAAGTCAACGTTTAATGATGAACAGCTGTGTAGCGGGGAAACAAAACCATTTTTTTTTTTTTACCAAAATGACTGCATCACCAGGAAAATTTACCTTCTCTTCTCCAACCGAGTAAATCTATCGTGCGCCAAGGGACCTTTTAAAGGGAAAAGATACCAAACTCTGATCACATCCTGTGAGGCAGCTTGCGAGTTTAAAGGGCTTGGAGAACTACCTTTCCAGGGATGTAATTGCCCAGTTCGACACCCATTTAAGTTCTTGACTGCAAAGGGAGCCGTAGCAGCAGCTCTGTAAAGTGGCTGAATTCAGGGTGTTTACTCTGCAGCTTGATGTATTCCAAGGTTTTGACCTAGAAAAGGAAACAGGGAGGAAAAGCATCGTGAAAGTTGAAGTTGTTATGCATCTCTGCCTCATCCCTCCTCCTAAAGGGTGTTTTTAAGGTCCAGTGATTCAGGCATGAATTTATTGTGTCAAATTAAGGGCTGTAGGTGAACTAAAGAGAGGTTGTGGTAGCAACTGCACTTAAACTTATATACCGCTTCCCTGTGCTTTACACAGCTTTCTCTAAGCGGTTTACAGAGTCAGCCTCTTGCCCCCAACTATCTGGGTCCTCATTTTACCCACCTCGGAAGGAGGGAAGGCTGAGTCAACCTTGAGCTGGTCAGGATCGAGCTCCTGGCAGTGGGCAGAGTTAACCTGCAACACTGCATTATAACAAATGTGCCACTAGGGCTGGCTTGCTTGCTTGCTTGCTTGCTTGCTTGCTTGCTTGCTTGCTTGCTTGCTTGCTTGCTTCCTTCCTTCCTTCCTTCCTTCCTTCCTTCCCTCCCTCCCTCCCTCCCTCCTTCCTTCCTTCCTTCCTTCCTTCCTTCCCAAGCAATAGCAGACATATATTGCTTCACAGAGCTTTCCAGCCCCTCTAAGCTGTTTACAGAGTCAGCCTCTTGCCCCCAACAATCTGGGTCCTCATTTTACCCACCTCGGAAGAATAGAAAGTGGAATCAACTTCAGGATCGAGCTTCTGGCAGTGGGCAGAGTCAGCCTGCAATACTGCATTCTGACCACTGCGCCACCACGGCTCTTTCCTCATCAACACACCCACACCCACACCAGGCCTTTATTCCATCTTACTGTGGTTTTGGTGTCCGCAAAGCCATGTTTCTGAGCCAGGTTCCACAGGTTGACGGCCAACTGGTTGAGTTTGTTGTTCCGCAGATCGGCGTGAGCCAAGAGGCTATTGAAGAAGCAGAGGGCCAGGTGACTTTGACGCTTTAGAGTCTGCCGATGATAAGAAAAGGGTCCGTTTAAGGGGCGGCTAAGCAGTACAGGTAGTCCTTGATTTACAAACAATGAGTGGCCAAAGTTACAGCGGCGCTGAAAAGTGACAAACGACAGATCTTCACACTTAAAGAGGACTGGCAGCTTCCTCACAATCACGTGATCAACATTCAGGCATTTTGCAACCTTGCCTGTATTTATAACAGTTGCAGCATTCCAGGTTCACTGTTTGCAATGTTCCCAGCTGGCTTCCGACAAATAACATCGATAGGTGAATTCAAACAGAATAGAGCTGGAAGGGACCTTGGAGGTCTTCTAGTCCAGCCCCCTGCTCAAGTTGGAGACTATATTATTTCAGACGACTGTCCAGTCTCTTCTTAAAAACCACCCACCCACCACTTCTGGAGGCAAGCTCTTCCACTGGTTTCTCCTTAATTCCAGGTTGCTTCTCTCCTTGATTAGTTTCCATCCATTGTTTCTTGTCCTGCCTTCTGGGGCTTTGGAGAATAATTTAAGCCCCTCTTCTTTGTGGCAGCCCCTCAGATACTGCTGTCATGTTAAGCATATCATATTAAGCCAGATTTGCTTAGGGACCACAGGATTTACTTAACATAGTGGTTTGCTCAGCAACCATTGGCAAAAGTGGTCAGATCAGGGGAGCCTTGCCTAGCAGTGAAAATTCTTAATCTCAGTTGTGATTGTAAGTCAAGGACTAACCCTATGCAGAGTGGTGCAGATCACTGCAAACGACAGAGGATCCTTGCCCCACATTCAACATCCATTTGCCAACTAAGGCTAGCCCTACTGGAAAGGCTGGAGTTTCACTCTCAACTATTACACCACTGGTTTTAAAGAGGTTCACCGCAATCACAATTAAAGGTGTTTATTCTCTTCTTGTTTGGCTACAGTTATTTCACCCACGAACCAATCGTTGCCCAGAGCCAAATCAGGTGTATGTATAACATATGACTTTGGTGAATATCCTAATGTGACACTGTGGCATAGCAGGGCACAGGCTAACCAGTGTCCTTCAGACATTGACTAATACACTTCTACAATCTCTTTGCCATTGGGCCTATAAATGTAATACACAAATGAAGAAATCCTGGCACATTAACAGAATTGGAAGGGCCCTTGTAGGACATCAAAAGGTTCCCCTCGCACATCCGTGCTAGTTGTTCCCAGCTCTAGGGGGCGGTGCTCATCTCCATTACAAAGCCAAAGAGCGCTATCCGAAGACGTCTCCATGGACATGTGGCCAGCATGACTAAACACCGAAGGCGCACAGAGGAACGCTGTTCTCTTTCCACCAAAGGTGGTCCCTATTTGTCCACTTGCATTTTTACATGCTTTCGAACTGCCAGGTTGGCAGAAGCTGGGACAAGGCATGGGAGCTCACTCCGTGACGCGGCGCTAGGGATTCAAACCGCTGAACTGCTGACCTTTCCGATCAACAAGCTCAGCGTCCTTAGCCGCTGAGCCACCACGTCTCACGTCGAGGGTGAGAGAAGTCAAAAGTGGAAAACAACGAGAAGGGATCGGTGGGTTGCCTGGTCTTGCTAAATTTGGGGGGAAATGCCACGGCAAACTCAACTGAGCACCCCTGTGGAAGACCAAGTCCTCCTCCTGAACTCTCCTTTTGTCAAAAGGTACATTTCCCTGAATAAAGCTTGCAAAGAAAGCCAGGAAGTTCTCAGCCGAGAGTTACCAGCCGTCTACTCATCCATGGAAAAAAAACTATTTCTTGGAGAGGACTTGGCGAGGCGATCACGGTTGACCTGTCCCATCAATTAATGTGTTTCATCCTTCACTGGAACCCTCTTGAAACTCAGCCAGTCTTAACAGTTGCCCAGAGGGTGAGTTATAACTAGGGAGGCAGACGTGGAAAACAAATGCTGCCACAAATGCAGTCAGCTGGATTGCTGCGGTGTGCTCTACGCGGGGCTGCCATTGAAGACCGTTTGGAAGGTAGAGCTGGTCCAGATGGCAGCAATGAAGGTACAGGTAATCCTCCACTTAACGACCACAGCTGAGTCCAAGGTTTCCATTGTTAAGGGAGACGGTTGTTTTGATAATGGCCGTATCCCATCAATACTGTGCAAGCTGCGCTGATTCCCATATAGTTTTCTGGGTGGAATTCTCCAAATTCAGAAATCTGTCCAAACACAGACCACCCGTTTATACCAGCCCCTGGGCAACGTCTAGGTGTGTGGACTTCAATTCCCAGAATTCTCATCAGTGATTATGCTGGGCAGTTGGAATCCTGGGATTTGAAATCTACTACAACTGGACGTGGCCCTGGTTGTGAAACGCTGCCTTCTTACAGCGGTGAGAGAAAGTCTGTGAACCCTTTAGAACGGGGGTCTCCAACCTTGGCAACTTTTAAGACTTGTGGACTTCAACTCCCAGAATTCCAGTTGGAGATCTGTCAGAATATATTCATGAACTGCAATGGAGCATGGTAACAAGGTCAGGCAATGAATAGGCATAGCAATTAAGTCAGTCAATGGAGACTGTTTGGAAACTGAAACTAGAAGTAGCTTAGGCGTGGCTCTAATTAAGCTCTGCAGCTTCATTAAGCTCCGAGTCTGCCTATTGAAAATGAAACTGCTTCTCTCCTCTGCTGTGTGTCTTGCTTGCCTGCTGAACTAAAGTGAAACTGATGTCTGTTTCTGAGCTCCTGGATTGCTGCTCTGAACCTGTAACATGTCTGCTTCTATCAGAGTTTGCTCCATGTTGGAGAAATCTACAGCTGGTTGGTAAAATTTACTTTATGTGTTTATAAAGAAGTTAAATGAAGCATCAGCCATCTGTGTTTACTTTTCTGGCACTGAATTTACGCTGCAATACTCTGAACAAGATCCCTGCTCTAGAACTCTCCGTATCCTGTACTACAGAGACCTACAACTTAATCAAGTTTTACGGATAAGAGATTCTAATTAAACCACACACAAAAAATCAGGATTCCACGTCGGGCTAGAGAGAGACAAAAGCAGGAGAGAAAGGTTATTTTCCAGTTACAAAGCTCCAACAGCCCATTCTCACCTCATCTTTTCCAAGGTTCTTCAAATGCTCCAAGATTTGGCTGATCACCGTTTCACACAACCTGCTCGTTTCTGCCAAAAATTTGGTGTCTCCGCCATACAAGGTATCATTAGATTCAACTGGGTGGGGGGGAAAGATTACATGCGGAAAGGGAGGTCAATATGAATTTAGAAGGCTAACTATATATAAAAAATCAAACAACAACCTGAAATGAGAATTTAGAAGAGTAACCATTATCTAAAGCAAAATAAAAATCTGAAGTAAAACCTAACAATGGAGGAACCTTCTGCCACCATCTCCCTCTCACCTTTGTCTATGTGATAGAGGTAGGTCTCCTGACCCATTGCAGACAGAAGATGCACCACATTGGTGTAAATTTTGACTTTGTCATCACTGTTATCTTCCCAAGTGTAATCCTGGATAACGTTGAGCAGACCTCGCACGAGGAACAGCACACCTTGTTCAGGATGGTCCTGGGGAACAAAGGCGGATGAGAGACTACCACATATTGACTGATCGCTTTCCCTGAACGCTAATGTCTTAAAATGGATTTATATCAGAGGGCTTAAGACTAAGCCTTAGAATGCAACATAGAGGGAGGTGGGATGAAATAGTCAGACGCTGGGTTGAGTCACTTGTCTGAATGGACATGCAGTTGCTCTCCTGAACGTCTTCCAGTAACAGCATATAGCTCTTCCAAGGACATTCCAAGTAGGGCATCCTGGGTGCTCTCTGAGCTTGGTTGTTTCCTGCAGACTTTTCGTTACCCAACTAGATAACATCATCCGTCTTAGAAGGGATTGATGTTTTGGGGAGGAGGAGGAGGGGGAGGGGGAGGGGGAGGGGGAGGAGGAGGAGGAGGAGGAGGAGGAAGAGGAGGAGAACGACTGGGGTCCTTGATGCTCTCTGATCTTGATTGTTTTCTTGCAAATGTTTCCTTATCCAACTAGGTAACACCATCGGTGTATTGATGATGTTTCCTAGGTCGACTGGGTACCCCAGTTGGGTAATGAAACTCTGCAAGAAAACAAGCACGCTCAGATAGCACCAGGGACCCTACAGTCCTCCTCCACCTCCTCCTCTTCCTCTCCTTCTCCTCCTCCTGAGTTTTGCTTTCTGCTTATTACTGCAAAAGCGCAATCGGCCTTTACGTGGTGCAAAGCAGAAGAACTCACAGTCAACATTTTAGAGGGCCATGAAAATTACAAAAAGCAGCCACTTTGGTGTAGTGGTTAAGGCACCAAGCAAAAAAGATGGGAGACTGAGAGTTCTAGTCTTATGTTAGGCACAGCTGGACAACCTTGGGCTGCGCTCTGTGTGTGTGTGTGTCTCTCTCTCTCTCTCTCTCTCTCTCTCCCTCTCCCTCGGCCCTAGGAAGGAAGCAATGGCAAACCACTTCCCAAATCTTGCCAAGAAAACTGCAGGGTTTTATCCAAGCAATTGCCAGGGGTCAAGATTGACTCAAAGTTGGGTTTTTTGCTTTTTTTTGGTAAAGGTTCTGTTCCAGATTTTTTGGCTCAGCACCCTCTTTGCATTTGAAGAACCGTATTTACTTCTTTTCTTTTTAACTTCAGTGAGGGAGCAAGAGAGAGAAATTTTAATTCGTTTTATCTTTATCGGGTTGCTGATTTACGGCTGCCACAGAGAAGTGATTTGATTTGAAAGCCGTTTGCCTCTTTCCTTCTATCTCCCACATTTTCAGCCAAAGGGGAGGAAAACTATCTTGTCTAAGCAAGGCCCGGCCTTCAGCTGGCAATTGCTAACTGGTGTTACTAGCCTCCTTATCTTCTCCACTTACAGGAACGATTAACAGAGTTGAAAAGAAGTTGCAGAGGAATTCTAAGAGGTAGGCTTCTGAAGGCCGCAGCTTCCCGTCTATGCTGATCATCTTGGGTACCTCAGGAACCAGACTGATTGCCGCTCTGAAAAAGGCGTCAGCTATAAAGAGATCAAAGTGGAGGGCGGGGGGGTGGATTTCATTAGCAGATCAAACTTAGCTCGATCAACATGCCTGTTGTTTAAAAATGGTTTACAATCAAAAGCCCAATGAACTAAAACGAAAAGGAAATAAGGAAATACCTTGTGCTCATTAAATGAATGGGTTGGGGTACTACATATATCTTAAATTTCAACCGCTCTCTTCCCAGATATTTCCTTATTCCTAAAGATTCTTAAGGCAAAAGTCACAGAATGTATGAATTTCAAGCCTTCTCTTCAATTATTCTGGTTTTAAAAATAAGCACTATCTCTAGTGTCTAGACTATAATCACACCAGAGGACAAATTCAATTTTACCACCAAGGGGGAAAAAAAACCCAAAACCTATCTAATCTAATTCCGTAAACAAACATATTTGGGGCTTCTAAAATTATACATCTCCCTTATCTTTTTTTAAGTGTAGCTTTCATCAACTCACTAATCCCACCTCAGTTCACTTTAGGTGAAAAACAACAATTAGGGACAAACGTGTGTACATCAGAGTTAATAACTTGCATGAAAGAGCTCAGTGTTTGTGTTATCGCTAAAGTCAAACAACACAATTCGCATTTGGAAGGCAGACGGCTGACTCAAGTTGCTGCACGCAAAAGTATGTAATTAAGATCATCCTTTCATCCCAGGATAATTTCACTTTTTACATAAACCACAGAGCCTGTTTAGATCCAAAGCTGATGGAAACTGTGGTAGTAGAACGTCAGTTGAGGACAAGCCTGGATCAAACCATGATTGTCCACAAGGGAGGCCAAGACCAGCTGCATGCCAACTGAACCAAACCTGGACACTTGATAACCGTTTTTGAAAACCACTTGATCACTAAAAGTTGATCTTTCTCTTCCAATGTTACTCTGGCCGGATTTACCCATGGTGCAAACTCAGTTGTTGTTTTTAACTTTCATCTGTTGAATGAACCAAATGGCTGGATCCTCACAACTGAGTCATCCTTGAGGGTTGGAGAAGACCTTTCTATGGACAGCCAGATCCTGGAAAAGCTATGTCTCCCCTTTCAGTGTGTTTATAGATGTGTGCAATAAGAGCAGCTAATCTAGCACCGTGTTATCTAGCAATGATGATGTTACCTAAGGTAAGGAAAGGTCTACAACAAAATAGCAAAGCTCAGAGAGCACCAAGGACCTCAGTGTCCTCCTCTTCTCTTCCACTCTGCAAACTCCATTCCCTTCTAGAACTGATGATGTTACCTAGTTGGGTAGTGAAACATCTGCAAGAAAACCACCAAGCTCAGAGAACGCCAAGGACCCCACAGTTGCCCTCTTCCTCCTCTCCCTCTTCCTCCTCCTCCCTCCACAAACCCTTCTAGCACTGATGATGTTACCTAGTCGGGTAATGAAACATCTGCAAGAAAACCAGCCAGCTCAGAGAGCACCAAGGGCCTCACAATCCTCTTTCTCCTCTACTCTGCAAACCTCATTCCCTTCTAGCATTGATGATGTTACCTAGTTGGGTAATGAAACACCTACAAGATAATAACCAAACTCAGAGAGCACCAAGGACCCCTTGCAGTTCAGACCCCCTGAGCTACAAATGGACTTTTGTACCACTAGCAAATCTATTTAACAAGATAGAACAGTGCAGTTGGCTACTGCAAATTGGGTAAGTGATGGGGATATCCTCCAAACAGATCAGCTTTGATTCCATATTCTCCCTAACCAGCAGAGCCACTGCTAGAAATTTCAACCTTGGCAGAATTCTGGGAGTTGTAGTCCACACACCTTCAAGTTGCAAAAGGTGGAAATGGAGATATTTTGCCTTGCATTTTTCTAGAGCCAATATCAAACCGGCCTATAAAACCAAATAACCAGGACCGGATTGCGAAACTCAAGATGACCCTGGACAGCGTTGAAAAAAGATGATACAATTCAGAATCCTCTTTCCAAAGAAGATCTATTCTTTCCAGAGCTAATTCTTAGTGTCTTGAGAATTATTTTTAGTCCTCCCAACCTCCTGCAAAGAGAGGGCAAGTGAAGATTCGGAGCAAACAAACGCACCCACGAATTATCTGGGAGGGAACAACAACAACAGCAATGAAACCATCACAGCTGGCGGGTGCTGAAAAGTGACTTCATGCTGGCTTGTCTACAAATAAATACAAAATGTCCCCCCCCTGACTAAACCTATTGTTTTGAAAATGTGCCTGGATGGTACAGTCAGCGTTCTGTTCTCATGATGCCCACCAAATGATGCCTAAACAAAAGGAAAGCCACAGCTTTGCAGGAAAGGGCTTAGTCAGTGTATCACATCAACTTGTTTGTCTTTACAGCTGGAATTTGCTCGTCAAGTGCGAAAGTGCGCAATGCTGACAATATTTGTTATTGGTCTGAATAGGGCAGGATCCAATTCTCCTTTGCAAAGGACAGGAACCATCTAAATTATTGCACAAAATCCTGGGGCCTTGCAACTTTCTCCTTCTCTGTCCATCCTTCATCACAACACACAACCCTGATTCTAAGAGAGAGAACTAATCTTTTTTTTTTTTTTAATATTTAACTGAAATCTTTTGTTTTGCTTCCAAGTATTCCAACCCTCACCGGTTTGGAGTGTTGTTTTCTACAGAAAACAAACCCCCGCTTTGTCCATTCTTTGAATTTCTCCGCTTCAGACAAGATAAAGGGGATAATTTTACCTTTGGATTGTTTCCTATAATATTTGCAGGTTTATTATTTCCCCTCCTCCCTGGTTTCGGAGCTTGCTTTTTTTTTTTCTCAAAAGAATCAATGGGGGAGAGAAACAAGATAGGCCATTACAAAGAAAGATGTTTTGCGCTGCTTCTGACTGGACAATGGCGTGAGAAAATTTAGAAGGAGTAGAGAAACTTTAATTAAGGAAATGCCGATTTCTCTCTCTTCTTTATCTGTCTGCAGGGGACAGGGTTTTGTGTTTTTAACAAAATGCAGTCCTGTTTATTTTGCCTCCCTTCGTTTCTCATTATTTTCATTTTTTGCTTTTTCACACAGCCTTATAAAACGAATAAAAAACGTTCAAAACGGCAAAATGAAGTCCTATTTAATCATTCGTTCGGTTGCGTTCTTCTCGAGAAAAGCACAAACAAAGGCACAAGCCTTACATCTTTGTGAATGTGAACACGGGCTCGTTGCTATTGCTATCTAGTAGTCCTTGACTTGCAGTTACAATCAGGACCAGAATTTCTGTTCCTAAGCAAGACCGTTGTAAAGGAGTCCTGCAGTCGTTAAGCAAACCCGACTTTTCCTAAGGACTTTGCTTGTCAGGGAAGCCAGCTGGGGAGATTGCAAACAGTGATCCCATGACCCTGAGACACCAACAACCATTGTGAAAAGATGTCGGTTTGCCCAAGCATCCAAATTTTGATCAGGTGACGAAAAATAGTCATAAGTAGGGGAGAAGCACTCCTAAGTCACTTTTTTTCAGTGCCACTGTAATGTCAAATGATCGCTAAACAAATCCTTGTTAAGTCGAGGACTACTCGTATAGTAGACCTGTTTTTCACCCACCTATTCCCTCTGTAAATCGTCTCTCTTCTGGCAAGGAATATTCCTCTATCAAAGGCAATCATACCATGGGAAGCAGAGTCCCTTCTCAAGCTCTTTACAGGGGAAGAGCTAGAAATCTGAGCAACCCGCTTTGGTTTTGCCTCTCTAATCTCTGAAAGCAACAACAATACCACCACCACCAACATCGCCTTAGAAAATTGTGCAGCTTATTGCTCTTGCAGTTTTACCTTGTGAAAGGCACTGATTAGCCAAGGCAACTTGTCCAGAGTGCAGGTACAAATTGAGACGGGTAAAAATGCCGGTCAGCGATGGGATCGTTATGAAGCAGAAGGCGACACAAGCCTGGAATTAGGAAAGATCAATCACAGCCAGGTTTCTTAGATTCAGACTTTTAATATTTAATGTTCACCGCATTAACCATATTTTTTAAAAATATTTTATTTATTAAGTTTATGTGCCGCCCACCTTACTCTGCACTCTTCATTTTACCTATGATGCCTTATGTTTAATGTAATAAGTATACAGTATAATGTGATGTAGGCCAAACAAGAAACCTGTTGATGAAGTTTTCGCAGGTCTTTTAAAAGGTGGATTCAGCCCAGGGGTGGGATTCAAATTTTTTGACTACTGGTTCTGTGGGCGTGGCTTGGTGGGCGTGGCAGGGGAAGGATACTGCAGAATCCCCATGCCCTCCCCACCCCCCTAACCTACTTTCCAGTTCCGTTCTCCTGTGCAGGGCAACCAAAGGAGACCCAGCCGGTCAGCTGGGACTCAATGGGAGGCAGAGAATAGATGGGGTTGGCAGGGCCAGTCAGAGGTGGGATTTGCCGGTTCTCCGAACTCCTCAAAATTTCTGCTAGCAGTTCTCCAGAACCGGTCAGAACCTGCTGAATACCCACCTCTGATTCAGTCATTGGAGAAGATGTAAATCAGACTGAGATCTTTTTCCTTACAAGGAATCATCAAGCCAAGATTGAGGGCTAACTCTCAACCACCGATTGTTCCGTGTCTGCACTTACCCTGACAAATGCTGCCGTTTTCCTGGAATGATTCCCTTTCATTACTTTTCTTGTTTCCATCGCCAGCTGATTCACGCTCTGTTTTGGAAAATAATGTTACCGACGTGAACAACTCTGCATCCATGCAACTGATGGACCTGGGAGTTTCTTGACTGCCCAGACCATTTCTATATAAACAGAGAGCAAACCCGACTCCCTTCTAGCACCGTTCAGAAGAATGTGGTCAACTAATGATCAGCATTAAACTGGTGCTAGATAATCCGTGCTGCTAATTCAGAAAGAGAAGCAAACATTGCCACATCCAACTCCCATAGCCAATGTTCGCCTTTTTGAGCCATGTGGTACAGTGGTTAAAGTGCGGTACTGCAGGCTACTTCTGCGGACTGCCAGCTGCCTACAATTTGGCAGTTCAAATCTGACCAGGCTCAAGGTTGTTGACTCAGCCTTCCATCCTTCCAAGGTGGGTAAAAGGAGGACCGAGATTGTTGAGGGCAAGATGCTGACTCTGTAAACCGCTTAGAGAGGGCTGTAAAAGCACTGTAAAGCGGTATATAAGCCTAAGTGCGATTGCTATTTATGGCAACCACCTTCCAATATCTGATCTAGCGGAGTGTCCAAATCTTCCTGTGCTCCTGTTCAAACCTTGAGGAAGTAGACCTTGCAGGGCCGAGAGAAATGTCAGCAATGATAATATACAAAAACCACAAGGAGCAAAAAAAAAAAAAATAGCTACGCCGCTAATTTTTCCCGTCAAACTATGCTTACATGGATGAGCTGGACCAGCACAGGTTCCAAGTTGCAAAACATGGATCGGGCTTCCACGTAAAAATTCAGCTGCTGCTCAAAATCCCGGCCAAACGATACCTGGGATTAAAGAGATTCACAGGGGGAGATGTCACCGCGATGTCCAGTTACCCGTTCTTTCTGTTCTTATCGACAGCGGGGTCTCTAGGGAAAGGGTTGCCAGGAAGCGCCTGTATCTACCTCCCTGCCAATAAGGGAAATGCTTTTTCTTCCTAGTTTCGTTTAGAAATTCGGATTTTCCCCCCTTTTCTCACGCTCCCAAGGAAGAATGGATATCTACAAGCCCAAAAGGGACCTCCTCCCACAGAGCTTTCCTGTCCAACAGCAACCTATGATATGTTCCTCCTCCAGGTGAAGTTGCGAGGGTTGGATTAGGCACAGTCTAAAGATGAAAAAGGTGAATTTCAAGACCTGTAAGGTCCAGGGCTGGGCCTGCTGGGGGTTTCGGGAGAGCCCGTAGCATAGTCTGTGCAGTTCAGAGAAACTCCAAATCCCACTCCTGGCTGCCCCCCACCCCACCCCCAGGAGTTCCCAAAAGGCCAATTTTAGATGCAGGTTAAGTGCAGGCCCTGCGTGAAGACTCGGGGAAAGTGAAAATCGGGCCTCCTGGAAATTTGGAAAGGCCGGAAATGGGCCTGTTTTTGGCTTCCAGACAGCCTCCGGGGCCCGGGGGGAGGCGGTTTTCACCCTCCTGGAGGCTCGAGGAAAGCCTCCGGAGCCTGGGAATGGCAAAAACACACAGACACACATCCCGCCGTGGTGCAAGAGGCTGGCCAGGCCAGGCCCACGCCCACCCAGCAACCGGGCAGAGAACCCGTTGCTAAAAATTTTTGAAGCCCACTCCTGATAGGGTCCATCATAACCACCAGAAGGTTCTCCATGAAATGAGCCCAAATAAAGATTTAGAAAGCAGCAACAACAAAACAGGAGAACCAGTTTGGCGTCATGGGGAAGGTACCAGGCTACAAACTGGGAGACTGTGACTTCTAGTTCTCCCAGATGGGTGGCCTTGGGCCAGTCACTTTGTCTTAACAGGAAGGAGGAGCCAATGGTACACCACTTCCAAAATCCACCCCCCCAAAAAAAAAAAACTGGCCCAGGAAATCATTAGGAGTCAACATTTGATTCAAAGTCACTTCCCCACCCCAGAAACAGATTTCTCACCATTCTTACAAATCCATTGATCAAAGATGCCAGCGTTCTCTTTTCGTCTTCCAGTGTCAGCGCGCTAGAAAAGAACACTTTAAAGTGTCAATTGTTCAAAAATACAATGTTTGTGTAATTCCTTACGGGCCTACAGGTAGTCCTTGACAAGCGCCCAGATTGTCACAATCCTAAGTGTGAAAAACCTGTCGTAAGTCCCTTTTTTTCAGGGCTGTTGTAACTTCAAATGCTCACTGGACAAATGGTTGTAAGTTGAGGACTAACCCATACAGCATTTGTTTAGTGTGAGAAGCACCAAATGTGTATTCTCAAGAAAGACGCATTTGCTATAGGCTGTGAGTAATGACTACAAAAGGATAGCACCAAAGATCTGTAACCAACTGACACACTGTATGTATATAAAACGGAAGATGGTTTTATGTTTTGTTTGTATATGTTTGTCTTAAAAAATAAAAACTTTTATTTTAAAAAAAAACCCACATTTGCTTATATGTTGCAAAGAGGGAAGACTGGAATCTGAGCAAAAACTTGGGAGAAGCCTTTGAACTGTGAATAAGTACTATTTCAAACAACAGATGGCTTAGGGCAACTGTCTTTTTATTGCACATGTTGTTAGTTATAACAAAAATCTTAATAGACTCAACACCGGGTTTATAGTTACAGGCATGGAAATACTGTACATTTGTTTCTGCGGACTGGGAGGCATTCATGCAAACAATAATTGATTTTGCATTTGTTTAAATGCAGTTTCTGGAGTTGGAGGAAGGAAAGAGAACGGGAAACTTCCATTTTGTTTCCAATGTTGGCCAAGAACTCCCAGAAAGATTGACTCTGCATCCTATTGACTCTGCATCCTGGGCACAAAGTTCAGATGTGATGATATGCAACAGACTTAACATACAAAGCTTCTGAGAAGTGCGTGTGTTCACACACGCACGCACGCACACACACACACACACCATCAGTAGGGGAACAGACAGTATCTTTGCCAGGCAGGCTGAAAAAGTGTATTTCTGGCAAGGGTACCGCAAGGAAAAGGGTTCCTTCTTGATAATACTTGGCCAAAAACATTCTGGCATCGCAAGTCATTCACAGAATATAGAACATAGGATCGTAAGGCTGGAAGGGACCTTGGAGGTCTTCTAGTCCAACCCCCCCCTGCTTAAGGCAGAGGCCTTATACCATCCCAGTCAAATGGTTGTTCAGTCTATTTTGGAAAGCCTCCAGTGAAGCACCCACAATTCTGGGGGGCAAGTTATTCCATTGATAGGAAATTTCTCTTTACTTCTAGGTTGGATCCCTCTTTAATGGTTTTCCATCCATTACTTCTTGTCCTGTCCTCAGATGCTTTGGATAACAGGTTGACCCCCACCTCTTCTCTGACAGTCTCTCAAAATAGTAGAAGACTGCTATCATGTCACTCCTGATCCTTGTCTTCGTTAGGCTACAATATACTCAGTTCCCGCAACCGTTCTTTGTAGGTTTTACCCTCCAGCCCCCTAATCATCTTCGCTGTTCTTCTCTGCATCCTTTTTAGAGTCTCAGTATCAGCTGGATCTCTCTTTAACGAGCTTCTACCCTGACTTCTTGTCCTGCCTTCTGGAGCTTTGGAGAATAGATCGATCCTCACTTCTCGGTGACAGCCCATTTGCATATTGGGACATATTGGGGTAAATTGCAGGGGTGACTCCGAAATGCATATTTTATTAAGTAGATAACCATATTTTTTTAAATCATTTTCTCATCAGTACCTATTAGAATTTCACCCAATTCTTTAAGTTCATTATAAAATCCCTCTGTTTTGCAATCTTTATCCCCCCTGTATTTGCATATGTGTATACCAATTCATCTTAATTTCTTGCTCCTCTAAGTTCTTGTTTAGATTTGAGTTCACCCTTTTCATTTAAAATTTCACCATATCTAATCGTGTGTTCCATTCTATAAAGTATGCAAATGCTTCTCTAACTGACAACCAGACTGGAATTTTCATGTAATGTTGTTTTCTTATTTTCTCCCATATCAACAATAAAGAATCTCGGATACAATGTCTCTTAAAATACCCATGAGTTTTACTTTCTTTATACCATAAGAAAGCATGCCATCCCAGTAACAGATCATGACCTGTTAATAATCTAACATTCCTTAATAAAACCCATTCTTTGACCGATATCAATGCTGCCACCTCATAATATAATTCCCAGTTAGGTAAGCCAAATCCTCCTCTTACTCTAGCATCTTGTAGCAACTTAAGTTTAATTCTTGCCTTCTTCCCCTGCCATATGTATTTCAATATATATATTTTAGCTATATCTTAAATTATTGCACCCTATTCCAATTTCATTTTAGACTGTATTTTATTCCAATTTCATTTTCAATCGTATTTTATTCCAATTTCATTTTAAATCATATTTTATCCCAATTCCATTTTAAATGGCTTTTATCAAGTTTTAGTAATAATTTGTCTGGAACTTTGCACTTTGATATGGCCCAAGGGCTAATCAATCATTCGATCAATAAAATAAAGATAACTCTGAAAATAAAAATGAAGATAACAATGCAGCCCCTCCAGGCCTAGAAGAGCTAATGGCCAAGTATTATCAAGTACTGGAATTCAGAAAAGGACTATATTTTCTGGATGCCCGCGAGCCATTACGGTCAAACTGGGATAAAGCTCCCACCTGTCCGGCTGGCTTCACATCAAAGACCATCCAATGGGCTGAATTCTGCCCAACAAAGCAGATGTTATCAAAGTGGAAAAACTGGCTGACCATAACAGAGACAGAAGGTAGGATTGGAGCTTCTGTGTTCCTGGCACCCAATTGCTACTAAATAGAAGATCGGCTTTCTGCAGAAAGAGCGATAAAAATAGCATCCTACAAGGAAGAATTCATTTCAGGAGAGGAAGATTCGTTTTCAGTTATCTATAAACCAAAGTTTCTCGCATCCATTCTGCCTTGTTCTCCCCAGCGATGAAGCTGCCCCCTACCCACCTTCCAACAAAGCTTTACTTAATTTGAAAGCATGTCTCTCAAAAATGTGTCACTCGCTTTCCCCTTTTCAGAGCTCTTAAAATGTCCCTCTCTCTCTCTCTGTTAGTTGAAACCGTGAAGTCATTTGCCAGAACTTTCCTTCAGATGGGATTTAAAACAACACGTTGAAGGTTTTTCTTTTTCTTTTTTCCATTCCCTGGACAAATGGGCAGCCGCCTTATTAAGGACGGTTCTGAAAAGAATTGGAGCTTGGAAAAGGACTGTCCCTTTCTGCTCTCCTTCCTTAGCCTAGCCTGGAACTCAGAAGGGATCATCCAATCCACCCTTGTTTGGGGCGGAGGGGAGGGAAGGACAAGGAAAATAACTTACTTTACCGAATCGTGCATCGTTTTGCAGACATGCAGCAGGGCATTGAGAATGACAGGATCCTTGGTGGATTCCTGTTGGTGCCTAGGAAGGAAGCACACAATTTCAAAAAATGAGAACGAGAAATGCCTGCGCTGAAGACTAAATTCTCTATTTAATCTATTTAATGATTTTAGGAAATACGACTTCAGCAACAGAGGGGTCAATGCCTGGAATACTCTATCTGACTCTGTGGTTTCTTCCCCAAACCCCAAAAACTTTAACCTTAGACTGTCTGCTATTGACCTCACCCCTTTCCTAAGAGGTCTGTAGGGGGGCGTGCATAAGCGCACCAACGCGCCTACCGTCCCTGTCCTGTTGTTTCTTTTTAGTTTTCTTAGACGTATCCATTTCATGTATTCATAACTATGTTTATCCTTATACCTATTCAGTGGTGGGATTCAATTTTTTTTTACTACCGGTTCTGTGGGTGTGGCTTGGTGGGCGTGGCAGGGGAAGGAGACTGTAAAATCTCCAGTCAGAGGTGGGATTTGCCGGTTCTCTGAACTACTCAAAATTTCCACTACCGGTTCTCCAGAACTGGCCAGAACCTGGTGAATACCACCTCTGTACCTATTATCTTGTAAGCAATTGACAAATCAAATCAAATCAAATCAATCAATAAAATAAAATAAATGAAGATAGTAGCTCCTTGTGTAATGCATATTCAAATAAATTCGGAGTGGCTCGAGAAAGTGGCCCACAGAAAATTAAAATTAAATGCTTCTAATTAAATGCTTCTTTTTAATTAAAATTAAATGCTTCTAAATAAAAAGAATAGATCTTTCAAGAGGCCTGATTAGAGATGGATCTTTACAGATATCCGATAGGCAGAGAGGTGGGTTTAAAGACAACTCTTGAAGGAATGTATTTGATAGCATGCAAATAGCAGCAAACATGTCCCTGACAGTGCAGACCTGAAGGAAAGGGAAGGGAAAGGGAAGGGGAAGGAATAGGGAAGGGGAGGGTGAAGAAGGGGAGGAGTTCAGTGACCTCAGCTTTGTGGCACTGTGCAAAAGTGACTGACCAAGACAAAGAAACTGAATTGCTAATAAGGACTGTGGGGTCCTTGGTGCTCTCTGAATTTGGTTGTTTCCTTGCAGACATTTCATCACCCAACTAGGTGACATCATCAGGGTAGTAAGGGTTGCCTCTCATTTCATATACGCTAGTGGTCTGCCCTGTCAGTATTGGTGGGAATGTTCTTGGTCGTTCCTTGATTAGGCTGTTGTTTACCATTAGCTTGTTTGTCTGAGTTGGTGGCTTCTTGATTTGGGGGTATCGTTTGCGTTTCAATTGTCGGTCTAGTGTTAATCCTGAGCTGAATCTCTGCTCATCTGGGTGTTGACTGCTAGGGAGGACATGTTCAGGTCCTATTGTTTCCTTTGGTGGCTTTTGGTTTGTCTCCCTTTGATGTTGTAGCTGTTGTTTACGTGATGAAATCAGGAGGACAGTTAGAAAGGAAGCCTCGTGCTGTGCCAAGCAAATCCTGCACAAGAGACGGGGGGGGGGGTGGGGTGAGGGAGAAGGAAACCTCTGCCTTTTTGCCCTTCTCTCTGAACCACTGGAGTATCAGGAAGTGCTCGATATCTTCACCCGACGTTATGAGGCACAATTCCACCCAAGGGTGCTGTTGCAAAGCAGAAATTTTTAGGTAGGTTGAGTTTCTGCCAAAGGGATGCTTCGGCGCCCTATCCAAATGCTCCCAATTAAAAAAATGTTTTGAAGAAGATAATCTAATCCTGCTCCTTATGCCACAAACATTCCTTTGGATAAACAAAGATGGCTCAAGGTCGTCATGAAGGACCTCTGCCTATCAGCACAGAGCAGTATTTTTTTTTATTTGCAAATGAAAGATACATATAAGATGTCCATCGCCCCTGAAATGCTGCACCATTTCACAAAATCAGGACCACACGACTCTTCCAAAGCAGAACGATGAAGTTTTTTTTTTAAAAAAAAATAAAACTTGATAATCAACATCTAAGCAAGGTTTAGTTGTCATCAAAAAAATTAAAAAAAACCCCAAAAGGAAATAAGCATCTGAAAGGGGCATTCAGCATTGAACAGGAAGGTATTTTGATGAATCTCATTTCAATTTGAACAATGCTGAGTATTCTCTTTTCACAATGCAGCTTGTTAGCGCGCCACTCCAGAGTTTTTTTCTTTCTTTCTCTCTCTCTCTCTCTCAAAATCAGTTGTCATCAGCAAAGAAGAGCAACATATGGCAAAAGGGCCTTTTCTGCCTTTTCAAGCCACTTCACAGGGGAAAAACAGAAACAGAATTAAACAGACGCTCCCCATTCTGTGGAATCAAAGCATTGCTTCCAAATATTTTCGAGAGGCTAAAACAGAACTATTATATCTATGTAGCTATACGGAGTCGCATGAAAAGACTTCCTTCCTGTCTCCTCTTTCCATTTTACTTCTCCAAACCACGTCCTTGCACATGTTCTTTTCCCATTTTTCTCATTTTTTTCCCCCAAGGTCTCCATTTTTTGTGGGCGTTTACTATCAGAGCGGGCTATTGCTTTCATCATATGCAATTTAATTCCCATTCGAAACAGCAAATAGAAGCCCATTAATCGCTTTATTTCATCAGATATCAGATCTTATAAGCAGATAACTATGTAGTGGCTTAAGAGCTGGCCTGGAAACTATGAGGCTGTGAGTTCTAGGCCCACCTTAGGCATGAGAGCTGGCTGGGTGACTTTGAGCCAATCAACAGGAGACTGTGAGTTCTAGTCCCGCCTTAGGCATGGAAGTCAGTGGGTGAGTTTGGCCCAATCACCAGGTGGCAGTGAGTTCTAGTTCTGCCTTAGGCATCAGTTGGGTGACCTTGGGCCAGTCTCTTTCTGTCTCTTTCAGCCAAACCCAACTCAAAGGGTTGTTGTAGGGAAAAAGAGGAGGAAGGAGTGTATTTGCATGTATGCTCACTGCCTTGAGTTACTTATAAAGTAATAAAGGCAGAATAAAAATCTAATGAATATATAAATAAATCCACCCAAGCCTTTTTAATAGAAACACGGGGGACCATCCAAGGATGTAGCCCCTACACAAATGCTTCCTGCATTCTGCAATGTACAATTCAGTATCCACCCTAACCATCCACGGCTTATTTTCTATTTTGCTGTCTATCTGTTGCACCGTATGATGACTTTATTACGACTCTGCCTAGAGGCAGCTCGTCAATCTTCCGAGTAAATAAATAAAGCAAGCCGGCATCCAGTTTTGCTTTCTGGTCTGTCCTTCTGCAAATGCTTCCTCCTCCTCTTCCTCGCTCCATTTCTGGATTGACACCCACCGTGTCTTGACAGCAAGCGCCCGTTTTTACAAGCACGCGACTGCTTTAATGCAGTCAGTTGCATGAGTGTTGATGCGCCTCAACAACAGATCGATAGGAATGAGAATATATTTTAAATTCCTTATTTAGAGCAGCGCGATGTGCCTTTCCAAAACCTCCCAATGCCAAATGGACTGCAGATGAATTCTACCCGTCACACTTAACAGCACTTAAATAGATCTGTCTCGACTCTCTGAAGTGCACTTAATCAGGAGACGTTGGACTTACTTAATAAAAGCTTGCATGATGCATTTACAGACCTCCACTCTCACGGACTCTTTCTGAAACATGTCCAGGAATGGCAAGAATTTCTCCTAGGAAATCAAGGAAAACAGAGCGCTAGGCTCGATTCGACGTATCGGAATGAAGCTGCGCAGTCTTTGGCCACACACAGTTACCTTTGGAGCAAGTCTCAGGGAAATCTGTACAATTTATATTGTTGTACTTGTTTTCCTAGTATGATTTGATTGCTCATTAGTAGCCTAGGACTATCACTAAGTGTTGCATCTTGTGATTCTTAGTGAATGTATTTTATTTTTTTCTTACGTACACTGAGAGCACGTGCATCAAGACGAATTCCTCGTGTGTCCAAACATACTTGGCCAACAAAGAATTCTATTCTATTCTATTTTACTTTCTATTCTATTTTCTATTCTCATTATTCTATTCTAATTATTCTATTCTCCTTGTTCTGTTCTGTTCTATTCTTATTCTTCATTCTATTCTATTATTTCATTCCATTCCATTCCCTATTTCTACATTCTATTCTATTCTATTCTATTCTATTCTATTCTATTCTATTCTATTCTATTATTTCATTTCATTTCATTTCATTCCATTCTATTCCTAATTTCTGTTCTGTTCTATTCTATTCTGATTTTTAGCCTATCTTATTGTATCCTAATTTTATTTTGCATTCTATTCTATTCTATTCTATTCTATTCTATTCTATTCTATTCTATTCTATTCTATTCTATTCTATTATTTCATTCCATTCCATTCCATTCCCTATTTCTATTCTATTCTATTCTATTCTACTCTAAAATCAAGAGACAGTGATGTCAGCTTTCTTTAAATGTGCCCCGAGACCCAGGTTAGAGGGCAACAATCACTTGTTCAATCGAACCCTATATACACAGGTAGTCCTTGACTTACAGCCGTTCATTTAGTCACCAAGACTACAGCAGCACTGAAAAAAGTAACATGACCATTTTTCACACTTAGGACTGTTGCAACATCCCTCCCAGTGGTCCACGATTCAAAATTCAGACGCTTGGCAACTGACTCCTATTTACAGCGGTTGTAGTGTCCGGGAGAGGCGGCCTTCTGACAAGAAAAGTCAAAGGGGAAGCCAGATTCACAATGTGAATCTGTGTTACTAACTTAACTGTGTTACTAACTTAACAATGACAGTGAATCACTTAGCAACTATGGCGAGATAGGTCGTCAAGGGGGGCAAAACCCCACTTAACGACGGTCTTGCTTAGCAGTGGAATTTTGGGCTCAACTGTTGGTTGTAAGTGGAGGACTAACTACTAGGAGACAGGCATGACGCTCCCTGTATTTGGAAGGTCAACCGTTTTCCAAATTCGGAGGGCATGAACACCAGCTAGCTAGAATTCCTTGACTGTGGGAAGAGAGCCAGTTTGTCTGTTGGAGCTCAGCTTAAATAATCTGAAAGCCCAACATAGGCAGCATTTAAGAGTTGTATGAATGAGATTTGCTTTAATTTTCAGGTTTACTCATCTGACTTCCGGCTAATCTCAAATAGTCCCCAGGAGAAAGTGCGCGTTTCTTTTAGACAGAGGGAACCCAGGATCCTTGTGGTCCCGAAGAAGCTCACCAAGGAAAAGAGAATGGCGAAGTCATGGAGATAGGTGATGACCTTCTGAATCATGGACTGAAGCTGAGGTCAGAAAGGAGAAGGAAAAGAAGAAAAAAAACATCCAGTAAGAACACGCTCCCTTTTTATCAACGCTGACGTTCATTTCCTTTCATTTTACCCCACTGCCACTGTCCTGTCCTTTAAGCATAAATACTGCCTTGAAAAATAGCCATCAAGTAAGTTTTACAATAACACCAGTTCGATTTTATTCCATGCATACACACACATAGCCCAAACACACACAGACCCAAACTCACAGAGACCAAAACATACATATACACACAGACCAATACACACACAAACACACTCAGAGACCAAACCACACTACACACCCACCCACCCATATACACAGACCAAAACACAGACACAGAGACCAGACCAAACTATATACACAGACACACACAGAGACCAAACCACACACACACACACACAATGTACATACATATACATTCTGATTTCATTGACTTTAGATCATTCTCTATTTTTTTTTTGCAAACAGGTTCAGGGTAATAAGATACATCACTGTTAAAAGGACCCAGATCCCTTGAATCTACCATTTTATTTAGCCTGACCAATGTTCTCTGTACCCTTTTAGAAATTATGACCGAATTTCTCTCTTACCTGAGGGTAGGCCTCTTCAAAAGCCCGATCTGGAGTCATATGTTTAATGACATCAGCTAAAATGGTATTGACTTCACGCTTCTGCAATCGCAATAAAAGAAAATGGCATCACAGTGGCCATAAATTAAAAACCATATAAAGCCAAGACACATATATTATGAAGCTGAATAACCGAGCGGCTTTTTGCTACGTGACTAGCATCAAAGATGGGGATTCTTTAAAGGCAAATCATATTTTAAGACAGTGCTGGCTGGCGAAGTTTATGGCAGTTTAAATCTATCACATCTGCAAAGTACGACAGATTTACAGACTTCTGGGTTGAGAAGGCAGATTTCAAGAATGAAGATTTAATCCAATATTAAAGCATGTTATACCGAGAATGCTCATGTTTCGGGGCTGGATACAGTGCTGTGCGGATATAATAATGATGGTATACTGCTGCCAATATTTCTAAGTTAATATAGGCCACCACACTGGAAAGACTATAAAAAACAATTACTATTAGAATTTCAAGACTGATTCCCTTTTGTCCCATTCTTGAGACCACTGTTTGGGTGCTTTGTCAAAGTGTGTTAAGTTCACAAGCACGATGGCATTTTAAGATAATTCATTCTCACACTCCCAAGAGATATTAACGTGGCCTGAGAGCAACATCTAAATAAATAAAAACCAGGCATACCTGCTTCCAATATGACAGAAGCAAATGCCCTGAACTAACATAAAGATGGGAAGAAGGTCAAGAAAGAAAAGGACAGATATTGAAATATGAAACGCTTAAATCTTCACCTACCGTAAAATGCCTACAAGTATATTCCATCCAGATTTCTGCACAGTTGATATAATCCTAAAAATAAATGCATGGGCGTCACATTTCAAGGCACTTTGGCAGGTTTTCACCCACCCAGCCTGCTTTTTCCATGTTTAAACTGATTCTCTAAGGAAGGAAGGTCAAAATACCCTGAGCGTCCATCTATTGATTAGATTTATAATAAATTTAGGAGCCCGGTGGCACAGTGGTTAAAGTGGAGTATTCCAGGCAAACTCTGCCCACAGCCTGGAGTTCGATCCTGACCAGCTCAAGGTTGACTCAGCCTTCTGTCCTTCCGAGGTCAGTAAAACAGGGACCCAGATTGTTGGGGGCAAGGTGCAAATAATGCTCACATTGTAAACTGCCCAGAGAGTGCAGTAAAGCCTTATGCTGCCTATGTAAGTCTAAATGTGATTGCTATTTGTATCTCTCCTTTTCTTCGAGAGCTTGAGATGGCATGCCACCTCAACTTACGACCATTTCTGTTGCTAAGCCAGACAGTTGCTAAGTGAATGTTGCCCCATTTTACGATCTTTCTTGCTGTGGTTGTTAAATTAATCACTGTCTAAATAGTCTAAATAGTCTAATCAGGGGTGTTAAACTCAAGGCCCAGGTAGGGATTGTTAGATCTGGCCCACAGGGCCGCCCTGGAAACAACGAACGACCAGCCCACAGTGCCTTTCCAGCGAAAACGGGTGGCCCTCCCGAGCTCCGTTTTCACTGGCAGAGGGTTGCAAGAATCTGTCACAACAGAAAATGGAACTTGGGAGCCCACTTTTTGCTGGCAGAGTGGTCAGGACACCACACAAGTGACCTTGAGCTGGCCACGCCCCTCCCCCCAGCCCCCCAAGGTCAAACACAACGCTGATGCGGCCCTCAGTGAAATTGAGTTTGACACCCCTGGTTTTAAATGAACGACGATTGTACGTCAACTCCTGTTTTTCTCCACCACAACACCCTTGTGGGGGGGTGAGAGAGTAGGACTGGCCTAAGATCCCCCAGAGGCCTCCAGTAGCTGATGGGAGGTTATAAAATCTTGGTGTACGTCTCCTCAACGGCAACGGGACACTGATTTTCCCATCGTGACTTTGAGCCCCAGAAACACGCCACCAAAAGTGGCGCACAGAACAAGCTAGTTTCCTTTCTGGAAAATGGTTATTTGGGACCTGGATACACCCATCGGGGTGGTCGATCTGAGAACCAGAGGAATCGCATCCATTCTTTGTGTGAAGCTCTCACCCACTCAACATTTCAAATGTTCCCTCCGAGCTAGGCAATACATTTAAGAGAGAATATTTCTAATTTACAGTACATTTATTTCAACCATCTGCCCACTCCAGCTAAGTTGAGCAATTTCTTCTACTAATCACCCACCTGTGGATTCTTTAACTTGGTAATCACTTTCCAGGCTTCATTTAAGATTTGAAGGCGGTCACTTTCCGGCGGGTCGGCTAAGGCTAAGTTTTGTCCCAGGGAGCAGAAGAGAAGATGCTGTGAAAATAAAATGAGGTTCATGTTCATTTTACTGCCTCTGTGAGTGTTCCCACTTGAGTAAATAACGTTAATAATACAGAGACAGATATTTTAATCTGTAAAAGATTTGAGAGAGATCAGAAGTACAGTCCGGGGGAAAAGTTTGCTACCTTGATGAAAGAAACTTTGGCTACATTTTTATGGCTTTTAATTCATTAATATTGGCTTAGTTTCATTTTTGTTTTGAATTTAAAAAGCAGCAACTTCCTAAAAAATGAGGCAGACCTTTGATGAATAAGCAAAACCCCAGAAGAGGCGTTCTCTCTTTGTGGCCAAATGCTTTTAAAAATCAGGTTTTCAAATCTACTAATTAACTATTACAAGCACAGTGGATCACTCAGAGAATGCTGAGGGGGTCGACCTATTCTCTAAAGCAGGGGTCCCCAAAGTTGGCAACTTTAAGACTTGTGGACCAACTTCCAGAATTCTGGGAGTTGAAGTCCACATGTCTTAAAGTTGCCAAGTTTGGAGACCTTTGCTCTAAAGCACTAGAAGGCAGGACAAGAAACAATGGATGGAAACTAATCAAGGAGAGAAGCAACTTAGAACTACGGAGACATTTTCCGACAGCGAGAACAATCAACAGCTTGCCTCCGGAAGTGGTGATTGCTCCATTACTGGAGGTTTTAAAGTTTAGGTTGGGCAGCCATTTGTCCAGAATGGTCTAAGGTTTCCTGAGCACAGGACTGGACACTAGAAAAGGCCCCTTCCAACTCTATTATTCTGTTGTTCCCCAGACAGAACCAGCTATTATCAAAAGAACATCTATGAAGAGGTCAAGTCCATATCCTCGAAAGATTTTTGAGCCAATGGTACTGGAGCGAAAGACTACAACGCACATTTAAGGGAATTATTTGGGGAGACAAGAAGTGGCCGACAACAATAACAGAGTTTGAGTAGGGAGGACGCAGATGAATTTACCTTGGGGAACCCCGATTCATCACACTCTTTGATCATGCCAATAAAATCCATCGCTCTTGCAGCAATAAATTCAGCTCTGAAGGCAGACATTACGGAATTCAAGAGCAAGGCGCTGGAAGAAATATTATTCAGAGCGTTACCAGACAGTCCCCCGATTGATACTTTTATATTTTGGCTTTTACATTAAGATGTACCCAGAACATACAACATTTATGCCATTACTGCATTTTTATATCCACAGACCATTAGTGGCTTATTTGGTAAAAGCTTTTTTTTTTACTATTCTCCGGATCGATTTCCTCTCTGTTTCTGGCCTGTTGCAAAAATTCCAGAACTGAACAATGACAATAACACCAACTGTCACCCCGGAGTGGCAAAACAATAGGTCCAAGACATAAAATCATCTGAAAGTGAAAGAGCCCAATGAACAGCCTAGGAAAGTTTTCATTTTGCATCTCAGTTAGGGAGGGTGGAATTATATAATCATCAAGCAGCACGTTTCTATATGCAGGTAGTCCTCAGCTATGACCACAATGGAGCCCAAAATTTCCGTGGTTAGGTGAGACATTTGTTAAGTGAATTTTGTCCCATTTTTTTTTCTTGCCTCTGTTGCTAAGTGAATCACTACAGTTGCTAAGTTAGCAACGCGGTTGTTAAATGAATCTGGTTTTCCCCACTGACTTTGCTTGTCAGAAGGTCACAAAAGGGAATCAGATGACACAGGGATGCAGCAACGGTCACAAATAGAAGTCAGCTGCCTAGCATCCGAATTTTGTTCACGTGATGGTGGGAATGCTGGAAAGGTTGTAGCTGTGAAAACGGTCATAAGTCACTTCTTTCAGTGCAATTGTAACCTTGATCTATCGCTAAACAAACTGTTGTAAGTTGAGGACTTCTTGCAAATATATATCAAGACAAATTCCTTGTGTGTCCAATCACACTTGGCCAATAAAGTATTCCATTCCTATTCTATTCTATTCTATTCTATTCTATTCTATTCTATTCTATTCTATTCTATTCTATTCTATTCTATTCTATTCTATTCTATGGCGTAGAATAGAAGTGCCAAAGTGAGGATAAAGGAAATAAGTGTCTGATCAGTGTATGCTTAATGGACAAGAAGTCTCCAATTCAAAACATCTCATCAGCTGCCAGTCAGAGTTGACAACGATACTTCTTTTACCTGTATGCCAAGAAGGAAAGGAGAGTTTTAAAAAAACAACTTAAAGCTTACTTGTTGCCTAACTTCCTGCATCTCTCCATCATCTCGGTCAACAAGGTCTATGAAAGAAAAAAACAGAAAAATAACAAACAATAAAGGGAAACCGTAAACACCCGGTGCAGGTGCTCCTCAACTTACGACCACAATTGAGCTCTGAATTACAGTTGCTAAGTTTTTCCAGTTATTAATTGGACTGACCCAACTTTATAATATTTTCACGGCAGTCGTTACGAAAATCATACCCTGGCTGTTAAGCAAATCCATGGTCATTAAGCAGATCAGTTGTCTGTAATGGGCATTTTTGGAATTAATGGTGATTAAGCGAATCCCCACGGACCTGAAACAAACCCCTGTGGTCATTAAACGAATCAATCATCTGCACTGGGCATTTTTGCATTTACAAGAGGAGGAACAAAACTTATTTCTGGCGAAGCGTCTGTTGTTGTTATTGTTTTAAGATGCCTGGAAAACCGAGGCTAAAACCTCAGCTTGTGTAAGATTTTGTATTTCCACATGCTTGCGTTTCCAGGAGTGTTTTTTATTTTATTTTATTTTTTAAAAAGCAAAAGTTGGCACACTGAAGTGTCTCATTAGAAATCCGACATCTTGCTTCAGATCATCTTAAAGGAGCAATCATGTCAAGCCGACTGGAGTTTAAAAATAAAAGGAAGTGTCATCAGTATGACAAAAGTGAAAAAGGAGTGTGAACAATGGCACCCAGGAGGATTCCAAAGTAGGATAACAAGTTCTTTTGCTCTGTGCCAAGAGACAAGCTGGGCTGTAGAAACTAGAAGGGTACATTATGCTCAGGGGGTGTGGAGGAGCCTCTGCATTCAAATGGTCTCAAATGCCTCTCCGAGGTTCCTGGGGTTGCCATGTTTGTATTTATTTTATCAGATTTAAAAGAAACCCTACGACATAACACAGTCTGAGCTGGGTTAGGGAACTCTTCAGCTGTAAAGTAAGGCCAGCCTTGAGAAAAACGTTAAGTCAGTTCCTAGCGCCAGTCCCAAATTAACTCTTCTTCTGCTGAATATTAGCAGTCGAGCGAGTGTTTCTCGGCTTTTTTTAAAAGATCTGTGGACTTTCAACTCCTAGAATTTCCCCAGACAGCAAGCTGAACACATGGGAGGAAGAATGATGATGGGCTTATGATTTTATTTATATGTTTAGAACTCACCTTTATTATTTTTACAAATAAGGGAGATCCAACAGACCTCCTATTTTCCCCACAACAACAATCCTGTGAGTGGGTTGGGCTGAGAGTGAGGGCCTGGCTCAAAGTTATCCAGCTGGCTTTCATGCCTAAGGAAGGACTAGAACTCACAGTCTCCTAGTGATTGGCAAAAAGTTACCCAACTGGCTTTCATGCCTAAGGAAAGACTAGAACTCACAGTCTCCTAGTGATTGGCAAAAAGTTACCCAGCTGGTTTTCGTGCCTAAGGCACGACTAGAACTCCCCATCTCCTGGGGACTGGCTGAAAGTTACTCTGTTGGCTTTCATGCCCAAGGAAAGACTAGAACTCACAGTCTCCTAGTGATTGGCTGAAAGTCACCCAGCTAGTTTCCGTGCCTAAGGTGGGACTATGTCTATGGAGATTCACAGTCATTCACGTCATGCTTGTCCAAAAAGTGCTTTTTCAAGAGGCAACTTAACTTTTGGAACAACTAAGGCGGGACTAGAACTCACAGTCTCCTGGTTTCTAGCCTGGTGTCTTAACCACTAGATCAAAGTATGCCCTGGCCAAGAGAGATTCTACCATAGGATAGTGCCTCTCTTCATTCCCAACCTGTCTAATGAAAACCTTGGATGCAATCAGATGGACATTCTCCATTATACCAAACTTGAGTAACCTTCAAAACTTTTTTTTTTTACCTCTGCAGCTCGGTAAGCAATGCATTGTAGAATCCAATCAATGGCCGGAGAATAAAGTGTTAGATACGACGGGATCTCCACGCCCTGGGCCACCAGCTGGTTCTGGACTGTATCCCCATGAACCTGTGGAGAACATCCAAAGCAAATAGTCACCAAAAAGTCCAAGTGGTGGGAAAAAAAGGAAGGATTCACCGTAAAACCAAAACATGGCATTGCTGACCTCAAGGAAAACTCTGGGTGGAAAAAATGATTGGAGGCCAAAGCATCCAAAGTCATAGAAATGGGAGAATTCTCAATGGGGCCGATCCGCTTATGCTGAAGAAAATGAACGTGAAGATGAGCAAAACTGACATCTGCTTCTCTCACCTGTCCTGCTTCCAGGCAAGAGCTCCAGGGTGGAAAGCAATTTGAACAAGCCCAAAAGTGCTTCCCTCAAAAGGCAACTGGATTTTCATTGGGGTTTTTTTTTTTTAATCTTGGAAAACGTTTTGCTTCTCATCCAAGAAGCTTCCACAGTTCTAACTTCGGTTCTCCACAGACAAATTTGAACAAGCCACGTATTGTTGTGGATTGGAATTCACACGTCCAATTGGTAGACACCTTGGCAAAGACTCTTTTAAGTCGGCACCAGATGGAAAGTACAGGTCATTTTTAACTTGCAACCACAACCAGGATCGCTGCTAAGCAAGGCAGCTGTTAAAAGGGTCATGTCTGATTTGATGACCTCTTTCTTTTTTGCCAAGTGAATCATGCAGTCATTAAGCAAATCCAGCTAGGGAAGATCGCAAATGGCAACCAGGATGCCGCAACTGTCATAAATATATACAAGTGCCTGAATTTTGGTCCTATGATTGTGGGGATGCTGCAAAGATCATAGGTGCAAGATCTGGTCATAAATTATTTTTACTGTGCTCTTCAAACAGTCACTAAATGAATGGCTATAAGTCGAGGACTACCTATAAACCAAGACCTACCATACGGATGAGCATTCAGTGATTTAGAACAGACAGGCTAGCTTTTCTACTTCCAAGGTTCTCTATCCTGTCAACAGCTACAACTCTTTTCCGTCTGATCTAGGGAGCAGGAAAGAACCTCATCGAGGAAAGGATCCAGGTGCGGATTCTGCTGTGATAAGGACAGGCCATTTACTTACTTGCTTAAAGGTTAGAAGGAAGTCGAAAAAGTTCTTGTTCAGGTTGTCCTTCAGGTGAGGGGCTACTTCCATCCCAACCTGTTTGAGGAACCAAAGGAATGAAATCTCTTCTCTGCTTTTTCTTAATAAGAGTTCTGCGCGTTTTATATTTCTTCAAAGGCTTGAATAAAAAGGGGTCAGCGTATCAAGGAAGATTTATTTTGATAGGATAAAGGCAGGAAGATTACTACATGCACAAAGATGGAAAAGTATTCAGATAATGGAGGAATGGATCATAAAACAGTCAGAATGAGCATTTAAAAAAAGACTAGAAACCTTTAAAGTAAGTGTTCAACCTTGACAACTTTAAGACTTGTGGACTTCAACTCCCTGACTGGTGAATTCTGGGAGTTGAAGTCCACAGGTCTGAAAGTTGCCAAGGTTGGACACTCCGTTATGGATTTTTTATTTTATTTTTTGGCTAAAAGAAGAAAAATTTAAAATGATGGTTCATGGACTCAATTCAATCGATAATTATTTCAGTATAATTCAATCATTCCTTTTCTATTGTTCCATAAATAGCACTATCACTTAGACTTATATATCACTTCACAGTGCTTTCCAGCCCTCTCTCAGCGGTTTATAGAGTCAGCCTCTTGCCTCCAACAATCTGGCTCCTCATTTTACCGCTATCGGAAGGATGGAAGGCTGAGTCAACTTGGAGCCTGGTGAGATTCGAACTGCCACACTGCAGGCAGCCAGCAATCCGCAGAAATAGCCTGCAGCACTGCATTCTAACCACTGCGCCACCACTGGCTTTTAACCAAGATTGGTAAGGAAAAAAATTAGTTTTTTAAAAAAATCTTACCCTGCAGAGATATGCTCTAGCGTAGACAGCCACCAAAGGATCACCAATTCCTCGGATCATGGAAGTCAGTCGGGGGAGGCATTCCGAAATTCCCCTAAAAAAACGTTAATTTGAGATTCATCCCTGAAAATCAGGTTCACTTCTGACCACGGAGTCCTTGGTGCTCTCTGAGCTTGGCTGTTTCTCGCAGGTATTTCATTACTTAACTAAGTAACATCATCAGTTCTATTCTAACATCAGAACACCTTTTAGGTCTGACGAAGTTCCCTGGTTGGGTAATGAAACGTCTACAAAAAAACCCCAACCAATCTCAGAGAGAATGAAGGACCCCCACATTTCAACTCCGAGCTACAGATATTCTCTTCTACCAATATCACTTCTGACCATCTCAAAGGCCTGGCTGCTACCAGCCTATAATTACCCACTAACCTGAGACTTCAAAATATAGTCAAGCAACTTAGTTGTCCCAAAGCCATTGCAACAAAAACAATAAATCCTAGCATCTAACAGAATATCCTGCGTTCCTCCCAAAGGAGGCGGCGGAGAGACTCTGCCCCATGCAGTGTGAACAAAAGGACGGCTCCATGGGAATCCTGCTCAGTCGATAGAAGAGGACAGCCCAAGATTCATAAAGCCCACCACCCTGCTAATATTTCACAAGGCCTTTAAGCTTTTAACGCTAGCAGAGTTTTTACTACAGGAAACAAGCCTACTGTCAGGATTCCGCCACTTAACCCCATTTAAATCATGAGTCTCCAGCCAAACTTCCAAAACTTCAACAAGATTTATTGGGAGTTAACATGCTGGCACTACCTGGGTGTAGCTGACTCTGAGGCATGTCATTCATTGTCACCCTTGAGCCTGGTTTTCCTCCACCCCCTGGGTGTTTCATAATTCATATTCTCCAATGGGACACATCCATAGCCAAAAATCATCAATCATGCCCTCCAGTTAGAATTTTGCATGGCAAAAACCTCAGTCACCTAGTTACTATCTTTGAAAACATTTATGGAATGCAGTTTCGGTTTTTGCAAGCTGCTGCACTGCTCCCCCACCTCCCTTTCTGTTGGCAACTCTTAAAAAAACCAGAGAAATATTTTATGAGTTGACACGTACACTGCTGCAAAATTATTCAGACATTTGCTGAGAGACACTGCGAAGCTTTTGTGGCCCTTAAACTCTCAAAGTCACTGCTTCACAGTTAACCAGACTATAGCTGTGCAACAGCAAACCAAAGAGCATTCTATAGAAATTATACACCAAAAACCTATTTTTCTATTAAGAGCGTTCATCCCACAGTTGATGCTCTAAAGCCTAAAGTCTGCTATTTATGACCCAAGGAGCCTTCACCGATCGGTGTGCTAAATTTCAGGGACCAATCAATAAAAAAAGCTCTTTGCATCCAAGACCTATGTCTTTTCCTATATTTAGTGTCCCACATAAAACAGACCATAAAGCATAAAGTGAAATCGTAAAGAGATGATGGAGAAGTCTCAGGCCAGAATCCCCGTGTTTCAATGCCACAAGCACCCCATTTACCTAACTTTACAAGTAGTTCCTTGACTTATGACTAGTCATATTTGAAGTCAGGATGGACCTCCCTAGAGCTAGTTATGACCTCATTTTGAAATTTTGAAAGACACCCCCCCACCCCCAGTCATAACATTGCATTTTGAGCTCTTGGCACTTTTTAATGCAGTTTTTTCCCTGAAAACGTGTTTACTTCCAGTTTACATTAAAAATAAACCATTGTGTATAAGAGCTTTGCTTAATGACCACCATAAAAAAAGGTCATAAAATCAAGCATGAAATCTGCCTAACGATCGCCATGACTTATAACTCTAATTTCGAGCTCAATTATAGCCATAACTGGAGGATTATCTATATTGAATTATCAAATGCTATAAAGCCTTACGTTTTGGAAAGAAATTTGTTGCACTTCAATATTGATGTCTCCACATAACTGGCACAGAGTCAGGGAAAAAAAAAATTCAGAATAAAATTACACCTAACAAAAGAAGTAGGTAATATATTGCCAGGATTGATATACAAGTTTACTTGTTATCAGCAATTAGGGATGCAGGTAAGTTAAAACATTTTTAAAATGACATAGTTTGCAAGTATAAATCAGGTAATATTTCTTTCATCAAAGTCTTATTCCAATAAGGATACAATCTTGGGATGAGTTCTCGGATGGACGCAATCTTGAAAAACCAGTTTAAGCAGGTTTCTTTGGCGATATCATTCACACTTTCAGTAGTAAAATTATCTGGTTAAAATTTAAAAAAAATTAGAAGTCTTAATTAAGAATCCGCTTCCTTATACTATCCCTCAATTAAATTAGATACAGCATTGTAATCACACATATCTCAGAAGACAGCATTCAAGCGTGTAAAAATAAAGCATCCTTAAAAATGCTAATTTTAGAGGTCATTATTTGTTGTAATTTTGAAGCTAGAGATTCCACTACTTTTTGGTTTGTGTTGGTTCTTGCCAATTTCCAATTTCGTATTTGTGAAGGTTTGATTAATAGCAGTTCAGCGTTTAGCAGTGAGATACCATCAAATAGCAATTAATAGCAACAGCAATAGTACTCAGACTTATATACCACTTCAAAATGCTTTACAGCCCTCTCTAAGTGATTTACAAAGTCAGCAGATTGCCCCCAACAATCTGGCTCCTCATTTTACCTGCTTCAGAAGGGCGGAAGGATGAGTCAACCATCGTGATCGTACATCACAAAGAACACTTCTAAACACCCTTGTGGAATGTGCCAAAGGTGCTTTTTTTTCAAGAGGCATCTGGACTGCCTTGTTTTTTACTCCCTTGGAAGACGTTTCACTTCTCATTCAAGAAGCTTCTTCACCTCTGACTGGATGGTGGGGAATGAACGGATTTGCAAGGAACGTAAACTCTTCCGTTCCCCACCATCTGATCAGAGTTGAAGAAGCCTCTTGGATGAGAAGCGAAACGTATTCCAAGAAAAAAAAAGAAAGTCCAGTTGCCTCTTGAGAAAGAAAAAAAAAAGCACTTTGGGGACAACCGTGACCTGAAGGACGGAGAAACTCCACAGACAGCCACGGATTGATTCTCCTGATCTGCTCTACCTCAATGTCCTGATCCACAAGATTGGCCTTTTAAGGGGAAAGTCGTATTAACTGGGCAGCTTCAAGACATCTGAGCTGATTCTGGACTGACCCAATTTCATTCCATCAAGTCCTCTGGACCAAGATGTTGTTTCCTTGGTCGGTAGGAGGGAAAAGGCCAGCTTTGTTTATTGTAAGGCAAAAGTGGAACAAATGGATTGATGGCCCGGCCGAGGGTGATTTTTATCCCTTCTGTATTCCAAGCACCTCTTTGGCACAGAACAAGAAGAACAGCAGCAGATGCTTTCACTCCCTTGCAAGACGCCACCGTTTGTTATTCCGCTGCCGTCTTCTTCAAGAACACAGAGCCCAGGCAGAAATTGGGGGAGAGACTGCCATCTTCTCCCCTTTTTCGCCCTTCTCCCCCCCCAAAAAAATCCCTCCCCTTCCCTCCTTGCAGCTGAGGACTCTTACATAATGGGAGCGCTATGGGGATCCAGATTCTGACATTCAAGCATGTATTAACTGCCGAGTTGGTTAAGGACAAACGCCCTTAGCCGGAGCCACTCGACGGAGGACGCAACAAGAAAGATTAGGAAGGCAAACGAAATTCTAGCCCTTCTGCGAAGCTGAACCGATTTCAGAATGCATAAACATTTTAATGATTTTTTAAAAAAAAAAAAAAAAGTGGGGGAATTTTAAACGCTCCGCTAAGAAGCGACGTCGGCTCCGCTGAGCATTGGCTTTTAGGCGTAAAACTTTGGTTTTTGTTATCAAGGGCACAGCGGAGTCCTTTCCAATTATTTCTGCTGCAGGCCGGTTTCTCTATGGTATGGGCTCAGTCAGAATCTGTTCTCTTTTATCTGAACGGAAAGAATGAGCACAGGGCATTAATGAGTGTGTTCTCGTCTCACGGACAACCACTCAAGGCACAGCTTGGCCCAGGAAATTGTCTGTGTTTGCCATACCTGGGATTTCTCATTCCAGCAAGACTGCAAGAGGGGGGACTGTTGGCTGACCCTAAATGAGCTTCAGGCAAAGTAAACATGTATCCTCAAACTACCCAAACAGGAGCAATAAGCAGAAGCAAAAGATCACAAGGGGATCTCAAACTATCCTGCGCTTCTAGAGAGAGAGAGTTTGGTGTAGTGGTTAAGGTGCTAGACTAGAAACTGGGAGACTGCAAGTCCTAGTCTCCATTAGGTATGGAAGCCAACGGGGGACTTGGGGCCAGTCTCTCTCAACTCAACTCAACTCAGCCCAGCCCAGCCCAACCCAACTCAACTCAGCCCAGCCCAGCCCAACCCAACACAACTCAACACAACTCAACCCAACCCAACCCAACCCAACTCAACCCAACCCAATCAAACTCAACTCACAGTTGCTGTCGAGGAAACAAGGGGCAGTAGTTTTATGCCTTGAGTTGTACCAAGGCAGGAGGGAACTGGAACTTCTCCAGTCCTACTTGGGAGTTTGGATTCTCTACACAGAGAGCTGTCCTCGAAAATACAACATGTTTAATGGAATTATCCCAAATTCCTTATTCCAATTCCTTTGGGGAAGAACATATATGGACTGTTGCGTCTGATTGCCTTATTGTGTTTTAGTTAGTGAGAACAAACAACAAATAAGGAATTTGGAATAATTCCTTACTCGGTGTTTGTTCTTACTAAGCCACAATAAGGCAATCGGAGGTCAACAATCCCTAGGCGATCTTCCCCAAAATTTTGCTGAGCCTTTTTCTCTTATAATTCAATAGAACTACAATTGGGAGATCCGTATCAGCCACAAGACTGTTGGAAACATCCTTAAGACTTAGAATGAACTTTTAGGAAGCTAAAACTTCTGAGACATTTTGGAACACTTTCAAAAATATTTCCCAGTTGCATCTTATTTTTTTTTTCTACTGCTAATTCTGAACAGTTTGTCTCCAGCTGAATCCACTGGAGTCAAAGATGCTAATGAGCTCATTTGCTGTGGAACAACCTACCTGGCAATGGGGTGCAATGATCAGCACACATAGAAAAGATCCGTTCAAACACCAGTTTTCCTGCAATGATAACAGTAAGATGGTAAATACCTTTTGCCCAGCAATTCTAGATGCAAGTTCTGGAAAAGAACGATTGGTTATCAAGTATATGGATTAAAATTATAAAATTAAAGGACAGCTACTTTAGACATGCTAGCCCTGATGATGTTACCTAGTTGGGTCATGAAACATCTGCAAGAAAACAGCCAGGCTCAGAGAGCACTAATGACCCCACAGTTCAACCCTGAGCTACACAAATTTTTCCTCTATTGGTAAAATCTCTACTCTAAAGTTGTTTTGAAATGAATTAACCCTCATGCTATCTATTCCTTCAGAACCCACAGGAGAAAACGGAGGCGATTATGTTAAACGATCCAAGTATTTTAAGAAACGCACTGAAAAACTGCTTTCCTATAAATGGTATTTGCTGGATATCCTTTCTAAAATCTTTTTGTTTGCAGACTCACGCCACTTCCATCTCCTGCTGTCAGAGGAGAACGGGTTATAAATCTAAATAAAGGCTTCTTTTTCTCTGTCTCCTCTCATTCTAATCATGTTGCGCTTTTGGGTTTGCTAAATACATTTTTGGCATTACATCATGCTGCCCTCAAGTGGGATAACGGGCACATCACACAATATCTTGCTCAAATCCAGATTTAAGAGAGGAAATAAACCTGTTTTATTAAACTGAAGAATGAAAGAGATAGACGCTCAAAAACTCCCCAATGTGTTATTATCCAAAAAAACTGCTTTTAAAACAAGTTGGTGGCCTTTATTCTTATTCATATTCTTATTCAATATTTATTCTACACAGTAACTTACACAGAATGTCTATAAGGCTGCGTTTCCCAATCTGGGTCATTTTAAGGTATCTGGACTTCAACCAGAATATCCCAGCCAGCCAGCCTAGCTGGAGAATTCTGGGAGTTGTAGTCCACGCATCTTAAAACAGCTATGGTTGGAATCGCTCTTATAAGAGGTCCATGTGGGTGATAAATTTCAAAAAGTATAAATAATCCAGTAAAAATTTCTCAGCCACTGCAGCCAACATACTTAGAAAGAGGAAGCCAATAATATTTCTACTTTCTTGGAAGGCCAGTTTGCAATGGCAGTTGGCAGGCACCTGTCAAAGTTGGCTTACTGCAAGATATGAAAATAGTTATTCTTCAACTTGAAGCCATTTTTGGGAAAATCCAGAAATGCCTACCATTCAGTCTTAAGAGGTTCTAGCCACTGCAAAAAATAAAGATTGGTAGAGGAAAAAGGATGGGGTAGATTTCACCCAAAGTGTTCTCCTGCTTCTGTTGGAGAGAAGCGCCTGTCTTCTCTTCAGAACTTTATTAAGGGCATAAGGTTTTGTAAGCTGCAATTCACAAGCTGAATTGCCTTTTAATAACATCAGTTAGTTGGAAAAGGTGCTACTGGATCAGTCTGGAGTTTTGGTTGCTGTTTTTTTTTTTTTGCTGTTATAGACTAAGAAGGTCCTCCTTCTTCAATCTCCTCTTCCAGAATTTCTTGCTCATCTAATTTTCAGAAAACCATTCATATTTTTCTTTTATTTAAACAAACAAACAAACCAAAAATACGGAAGGGCCTATACTCACCAAAGGTATCAAGAATGTCTGTTATTAAGACAAATTTACTGGGGTAAAACTGAATCACGGTTGTATCTGAAAGAAGTTTAGAGCACTGGGAGGAGAGAAAAAAAGGGGAACAAAAATCAACCTGTTGCGTAATTACACAGAGTGTCATTTTGTTGATTAAAAGGAAGCCGGAAGATAGCCTGTCATTTGAAGGGCAGAGTTTATCCTCAAAGATTCCCACTCCAACTCCACGGCATTCTCTTATTTATTTCCTGGCCGACCCTCCAGCTGCCTTATGGATTTCTTTAGCACTAAATTCCTTCTTAACCCAGCAGCGATGGAATGGAACCGTTGCTAAGCCCCACTGTATTATTTGTAATATATTCCAGATGTCATTCCAGCGGCAAAAGATAAACATTCCCAATAAAAGCAGGGAGAAGGAAAGGTAGAACAGAGAGGCCAGACTCCTCAGACTTCCACAACCGAATACTTTTGACAGCGAACCCCTGGGAAAATCTCTTTTTTTCGAAGCCTCCCCAACCAACTTAGCTAGACAAAAATTAACCAGGGAGAAAGAAAATAAACCGATAGGAAGAGGTTGTTATTTCTACCCATTAGGGCTGTTATTAGTTGGGCTGGACCTCTCCCAACAGGCCGGTCGTGCTGAATGCTCTGAGAACAAGAATAACAGAACATCTGGGCCTCCCTGAATAGCTCTTTCCAGAGATTTGTGTGTATATGTGTGTGTATTTCTTATGGCATAACAAAATATAGCATGAGTGCATAAAAATCCTCCAAAAGAACCCCCGTATAAAATGTATATAAAAGTAAAAGCTTTCCTTGTCAGTCATGTCCGGCACGGTGTTCATCTCTGTTTCTTGGCTGAGAGAGCCAGCGTTGTTCAAAGACAATTTCCATGGTCCTTTGGCCAAGCATGGCTATATGCCAAAGGCGCATGGAACCCCGTTACCTTCCCACTGAAGTGGTACCTATTAATCTATTCCCATCTGCATGCCTTCGAACTGCTAGGGGAGCAGGAACTATTAGGGCAACAAATGGGAGCTTACCCTATTGCATGCACTCAAGTCTTGAATCAAGGCTATCAGCTCTTCAGCTGACAAGCTCAGGTTCTTTAGCCTCTAAGCCATTGTGCCCCTCTATATAGCAAAATATAAAATAGTAGAACAGTGAATTATTTTAAAAACCCAAAGTACAAGTGATAGTAAAATTGTGAACCAAATTAAATTATGTATGAGCAGTTACTGGAGTGATTAAACCTATGGCTGGATAACTAGGCCATTTAGCCATTGGTAACACAGAGATTCCTAGGTTAAGTAATCAATGTGGTAACCAGGAAGTATTAAGAATTGCTGTCGAATCCTTTCTTCTTCTTTTCCTTTTTCCTTCCGGTCAGCCCGGGGATTCTCACTTGCCATGAACCCTTTAGGTATAAATACTTTTACCTAACTAGGTATTTTGATCCACTTAACGACTATGGCATTTAACAATCGTTGCCAAAAAGACTGTTAAAATCAGGTTGGTCACGTGACTGACCCATTTCCTCTCTTACGACTGTAATGGGCAGCTCTGTTACGCTCGTAACTCGAGGCCTTCCTGTAAGCAGAAATGCAAAAAGCACCAGAGCTAGGCACCCTCGCAAGTTTCTTGCTCAAGCGGGTCCACTCAAAAAGAAAAGGAGGAAAACCAGGGGCGGGATTCAAATTTTTAAACAACCGGTTCTGTGGGCGTGGCTTAGTTGGTGGGCGTGGCTTGGTGGTCATGTTATTGGCTGGGCGTGGCCAACTCAATATCACTCACATCAAGGCACACATCTCCTCGCCTGGTTTCTTATGACTGTGGGGATGCCGCAACAGTCGTAAGTGTGAAAAACGGTCACAAGTCACTTTTTTTAGTGCCATTGTAACTTTGAATGGTCACTCCACACAAGCAAAGTACCAGTAAAGGAGGGGAAAAACTCCAGAGACGTTCCTGAGACAGGAAGTCTAGCCAAGAATGTAATAAGGGTCAACAGAGAGGCAGTTTCTGTAAGCAACACCAGAATGTTTCATTCCTGCCTTCCTTACAGGATTAGGCCAGTAATTTCTTCTAACAACCAGTTCTCCGAACTGCTTAGAATGTTAACAACCAATTCTAGTGAATAGGTGTGAAATGGTAGAATCCCACCCCTGAGGAAAACCCAGAAACAGCCATGAACTCCTTTGAAAACATTAAAAGCATCCTTCTTCATCAATGTACAACGCCACTTATGGCAGTGTTATGCTCACCTGGATAACAATCTTAAGGGCTTTGACTTTCTGATCGGAGGCCCACGCATCCTTCAAGGATTGGTTGAGTTCTTCGATCCGGTTCGTGTAGTCTTGCTGGGTTAAGTTTAGCAATTCTTTTTGGGAACCCTGAGAAGTAGGTGGGGTGCAAAACGGTGAGTTTTTTTAAAAAAAAAAACAGCTTTCTCCTCTCGCTTTGAGAGAACAGCCCAGAAAATGCAGAACTGCTGTACTGAATAGTATAAACCAGCTATCACTGCTATTCATTCCTAAAGAATTCCAGACAGCATCCTTTCTCCCCCAACAAGCATTTCTGTCTCATGATGTTAGGAGAACATACAGGTAGTCCTCAACTTACAATCATTTGTTTTGTGACCATTCAAAGTTACAACAGCACTGAACAAAGTGATCTTTTTCACACGACTTTGGCAGTCTCGCCATGGTCATGTGATCAAAATTCAGACTCTTGGCAACTGACTCCTATTTATGACAGTTGCAATGTCCCGAGGTCACATAATCTCCTTTTACGACCTTCTGACAAGCAAAGTAAGGGGGAAACCAAATTCACTTAACAACTGTGTTATTAACTTAGGAACTACAGTGATTCAACTGTTGCAAGGAAGGTCGAAAAATGGACAAAACTCACTTAACTTGCTTAGCAATGGAGATTTTGGGCTCAGTTGTGGTCGTAAGTCAAGGACTACCTGCATTTTAAAAAAATCTATTACAAATTATGGGATCAAAAGCTCTCATGTCAGTTTCCTCATAAGGCGGTACAACAGAATGTAGACTATATTAAAATCCTAGAGACTCCTGAAAGAAAGGACATAAATTTCTTTGCTTTAAACATGAATTTTTGATCACCTCTTCGAGATCATCCAATTCTTCTAGTCTGGTTCGCACTTTCTCGGAAACGGTGGATCCAGGAGTTGAGGCTTTTCCTGCAAGTAATTACACGCTTTAAATGGTACAATCCTCAGGAACTTAATTTCCAAGGAAGAGGTTCTAAAATAATTTTGGACTGAATTAAAGAATACATTATATTCCAACAATACCTGAAGAAAACAATTACTGGCAGAGTTAGAGTAGATATTTTTTGCTATACATTTCAAACTGTTGTAATTGGCAGTATTTTAGACTTTGTGAGCCAAATTTCTGGTTTATAAAAGCCCTTGGAATCCTTTGTTTGGAAAACAAATACATAGCTGCCTAACTTCTGGATTTTTTAAGTGTGAAGACTCCATATGTATCAAAATAGAGGGTTCAGGAAGAAGTTCCTTCATGTCTATAATAATTTTCCAATTAAGGAACATGGTTTATAGAAAAGAGAATAAAATAATGCTGACACTTAAATGCAAAACTTTAAATAAGTTCAGTATTTAGAAGTGAACGCCTACCTTTTTCAGATCCCATGTATAAATTCTGCAAAGAAAACAGATGTTCAGTTTCAATTAGCGATTCCCAACTGTCCAGTTCTGTTACATAATCAAAGGCCAACAGTCCTTATCAAAATTCACATTGTGAATTGTCCCCTATTACGCAAAGCTACAAAGTGGCTGGCTTGGTATGTTCTAGGAATCCAATCATTATATTTTGTAAAACCAGCCAATTATGGTTTAAAGTATTTGCAGTTCAAAAGATTCCAGAAAGTAGCAAAAAACATGGCCCAATGCTCATTTTCAGTATGACTCCATGTGTTATGTTTTTTTTTTTAAAATAACTGGAGTGAGGAGGAGTGCTGTAATACCTCCTTAAAAAACCTTGATCCAGCTAGCTCGGCTGGTAGCACCTCACAAGGGCCCCTTTCCAGGGTTACAGGAGAAGATGGCCAACAATTTTGAAGGTGGTAGAGGGCTTTATGCCCCAATGGCAGATAAAATGGTAGAACCATCTTCTAGGAGAAGGGAAACTCCGATTTCAAACCTCCACTGCCTTGTGGTTGTATCTATTATTGGAAAAGGCTTCAGGGGTCAACCTCAAGGCAAAATTCGGAGCCGGAGTCCCAGAAGCAGTTCATGACTGTGTACAATCACGTTCTGGTAACCCCTGCAATGCAACTGGAACGAATCATATCGGCTCTGCCGTTCCATTAGACTATTTCAGTGACGTGGAAAGGGGAGGATCTGCTGCTTGGGTAACAGTTTATCCTCCATATTAAATTACCCAGGCCTCGTGCTCTGGAGAGGACACTGCAGCTTTGCATACAGAGACTGAGGGATGCCAATACAATAATAACTAGCTTTCCCTCTTTATATTTTTTTTCTTGCATTTCCGACACCTTTGTATTGTTTACACAAGATTAAAAGTGGACTCACTATGGACAGTTTCTCATTTGTTGTGTAGCGTGAGAGGATTTCCCCCCGTTTGCTGGACCAAGGTTCAAAGTCACTTCCCACAGACAAACTCTCATCTTTATCACGCTTCTTCCTGGCATTATCCTACAAAGGAGTACAAAAAACAGCATAACATTTTTGCATAAATAAACAATGGTGCTTTTACGTTAAAACACCTGCCTTTTGTTTTCTAAATTGAGGATAAAATTAAATGTTACACCACCACTACCAGAATGAATAAAAGCCACCGACAAGCATGGAACTGTCAGAAATGTGTATTTAAAAACCCATAATTAAATGCAGTCAAATCCGTCAGCTCTCCGGTAAAAGCACAGAGATTGGTTACCTATGGAGAAAAGCACAAATGAAGGCTAGTCTTTGCCTTCAGCACCTTGGAGAGCTCCCTGCAAGACTCGTTAAACTGCTTTGAGAGCATCAATACCAGAACCGGAAATGACGTCTTTCCATTTTGAGTCAGGAGACTCCCAAAACAGACCCTGAACAAGCTTAAAAATGATTAACAAAATAACTTCTCCCTTCTGTCCCTCCCTCCAAAATTGAGTGACGACTACAACATTGGGGAAGAGCCCATAAGTGTGAGGTGACCCTATCCACTGTAGTCTTCACTATAAGGAACTTTAAAACATAAATTTTGGACACACGCACATCTGCAGAATGCAGGGGCAGCAGTAACACCAGCCCCTTACCCAACTGGTCTGAAATGACATTACCGTTGTCATGCTCAACAATGGATCGGCAGTAGCTGCAAACAAGGATAAAGGATCTGTGCCATCCAGAACGCTGCTGAGTGGGTCCAGCATTGAACTAGAAGATGAAGATGATGTAGAGGATGTGCTCCCTTTACGACCCAATTTTTTTGTCTTCGATTCAGTAACCTGAGTAATAAAATAGCATATATAAGAAGTTTGCAGCTGAATCCTTTTCACCCTTATTCCAACGAAAATGGCACTTATTCCAAGACCAGGCAAACCTGTGTAAGAGACCAGTTCTTGCCTATTTTGGGTTGAGATGTTCAATTCTGTGAGCCATCACTGAGCTACGAATAGATGCTTTAGACAACGGAGAACATTCAATGCTAGACAAAGCCTAATTCTGAACAAACTTAAAGAGTAGATCAGGCATTAAAGTAGAATCCACATGCTGCTATTATAAAACTAAACATTTTACCACCAGTGTATACTGCAAATAGTGCAGAATTTAATTTTCCTAATTTGAAGTCATGCTGATGGTATCAGACAGACCTTTTTATGGAGATATGACAAACCAAAAGGTCTTGCTCTTTTATTAATCAAACTTGATAATGACACTGTTGGTTTGCAGAAAAACATGACAATGTCACGTTTTCTGCAGATTACTAGGTAAACCTACCATAATGGGTTTGAGTGGATGGAAATCACCAAATTCCACAGACACAGCTTCCAGTCTATATGATTCCAATTCACGCCCATAGTTTCGTGTTCTTGCATGCCTGAAAGACAAAAGTGTACGTGTGTGTGTGTATACATATGCACAGACTGGCAACAAGTGGTTTTTTAGAGATTTATTTATTAAATTTATTTGCTGTTCCTCTCACCAAATTCTAATCACTGTAACCAGCATGGGACAACCATGATGGGAAGACCAATCTAATACCATCTGAAGGACCAAACCCTGAGATCTACCATAATTCAATGAAAATAAATTTTATGTATAAGCATAAGTTCAAGGCAAGTTGCAAGAAAAAATCATTGGCATTAGTTCAACACCTATATTTTGCAACTTGTAAACATCCACTAACAAAAGAGAAGGAAGATTTATGTCCTAGATGAATCACCAGTGACACCAACTGGCATCCGAAAGAAATGTATGCAAAATAATATTTCCTCCCCGAAGCTAACTTTTGGACTGACACATTGCTGTAAGCTACATGTTTGATTAATGTTGGTATATTGAAGAAACCATAGTGGCTGGATTCTACCAATGTGGTCAGCTATAAGACAGTTTGTCATTGTGAAGCCTGTCACACTATTTGAAAAATATACACTTCTCTGTAATAAATTGAATTAGGAAGTAAAGACCTGATCACTGCTGGAATAGAAGACATTTCATCAATATTTCCGCACTCACATATTTCTTCTGGAAGCCTACTTTTGTGACATAATTAAGGGATGTGACAGCACGTGTAAAAGTCTAGAATTTTTTCAAATATGTAACTTTTCATCACACTTTCCCCTTTCAAGGTAATTTATTTTGATGATTTAATTATTCCCATATTCCCACTTGCCGCACAATCTTTTCACATTTGCATGACAATAGGAAAATCAAATCATCTTTTAAAAATACATTCAGCTATACAGTTATACTTTATTTTTTATTCAAGTAGGGTTTCTATAACGTTTCCTCGGTCTGGAATTTCCCTTGGTCAAGCAAAGATAGCAGCATCAACATCAATCTTTTTAAATATTTTTTTTTTAAAAAACCTCTTTTAAAGACCTGTCCCTTTTTTCCCCAGGTAGGTCCTTCATTTCCCTCCCGCCCCCCGCAAGGAAAAAGATCCACTGGAGGATTTCTACCTGCCCAACCCTCTCTTGAGGGTCTTAAGGCTGCTTTTTATGCCAAGCCCCCACAATTCCACCCCCCCACGGGAAAATAAAATCCATTCTTCTGCAGGATGATGGGAGTTGTCATCCCGACGCCTCTAAGGAAGACCAGGGAGGGAGCCGCCCTTTCAAGCCCCAGCGCCCCCTCCCCAGCCAAGCCTGCGGCCTAGTGCCCTCTGAGGGGGGGGGGTAAAAAAGGGCGGGAAAACCGAGACTCCCTCATTTGAGGGAGGGGGGTGGAATCCCTCCCGGTTCTTCCTTTCTTCCCTCCCTCCCCGCCGCGATTCTCACCAAGGAAAGGCAGCCATCTTGGTTCCCTCACGTGACTCCCCGCCCGCTTTAGCGCAGCCCGATGCCGGAGCGGCCACGTTGGAGAAGGGCGCTTGCCCGGTTGCCTTGGGCTATCGAGGGGCGGGGCGAAAGCTTCCGCTTGGAACTTTAGTAGGAAGCGTTTTGAGCTTCCATAGGCGGGGCTTATGTTGATCTTGGCTTGTGTTGGTTTGGCCAAGCTATGTTGGCTTACGCGCAGGGGCTCAAAATCTTGAAAGCAATTTTCCTCAACCTTGGTCAGCTTTCAAGCTTGTGCGGACTTGACAGCTCCCAGAATTCCCTGGCTGGGAAGTTTGACTAGGGAGGGAATTCTGGGAGTTTGGGAGTCCACCCGGCTGAAAAGCTGCTAAAATTAAGAAAGGCTGCTTTTTAGAAGCTTCCTGCTAAAATAAATCATGACATTGCAATGCAAATTTAGCTGAAGGTGGCTTGTCCAACAAACCCAAAGCTTGGGGGTGGACACAGCTTATATAGTCAACCCGAAGTGACCGGGTGCAATGTTGGAATTGATTCTTAAGACTTCTTAGGGTCCTTTTTTTCCTTCTGGGATCCTTGCTGCTTGATGGAACTAGTAGGGCAATCCTAAAAGTGTTTGACTCCAGAAACTAAAGATGTCTGTGTTTTGCTAGCCAAAGAAAAAGAATAAGCGCAAAAGCAATCCATTTAACGTGTTTGATTTTTTTTAAAAAAATGTTCCTTTACCGATCACTGTCTCGCAGCTAGATGTGAAGGTGTTAAAAGTTAAAAAGTGAAGTCTACATGGTTTCATTGTCCAAAATGATCCTTAGCATCACAGAAATCAGTTGAGGAAGAAAGTGTATATTCGTGCACACAAATACTGAGATTTTTTTTAAAAAAAGTTTATTGTGTAATATATTTAAAGAAATTTTTAAAAAGGAGAGGTGAAAACCAATGTACAAAAATAAGGCTTATAATAGCATGGCATTCCACTCAAAAATAAGGCAAACAAATATTGAGAATAAATAAATATGAAACATTAAGTTACAAAAGGCATCCTGGCACTAGTAAACAGAAGACCATATGTTGTTAATTTATAAATAAAACATTTTGTGCTAAAATATTAAAAAGGTCCACTTAAATTACTGAACTTGTACTATTTACATGCAGCCTATGTCTAACTCCACAGCACACAATTAGATTACTTTTAGCATCGACACATGTAAACTGTAGCCTAACATGCAAGGTAACAATCGCAATGTTTAAGTCAGCTTGTGAATCTTCAGTTTTTTTGAACCTCAGGCAAGACAAGAGCATTGAAAATAGATTTAAAATCAGAATGCAGTGAAATATTTCCGTGACAAGCCCTTGCCAGGGGCAATCTTTAAAACCATGATTGGTTACATCACAATTTGTGGCGTGTCCATTTTTACCATTAAAGCAGAGCCAATCTCTGTAGTTGACTCCTATTTCAGACCTCCCTTCAGATAAGCAGATAAAAACAAGCAAAGAAGCAGATTTTTAAAAAGCCAGAAATACAAAGCATTTGTGCAAAGTTCAAATCAGAAGCGTATTTGACCAAATGCTCTTAACCAAGCTGGGGTTTGCTTATACATCCTGGTTTAGTCAGACTGAGAAATCCAGGGACTGGGGATGGGTGTTGCTTAAAATTTTATATTATTGTTTATCCATTTGTGTGGGATTTTTGTCTACAATAAACCAAGATAACCCAGCAAGATTGGTTTATCATTCTATCAATAATCTTTGACTTTTTTTTTTTACACTGGCATCAAGGCAGCCACAGTTCCAAATGTGATTTTAAAACACTGCATGATGTAATAAAAGCATTAGAAGATACACATGTTTATAAGTATAAATAACTGTATCCATGTATAAGTTAACCCCCTTTTTTTTTAGCTGAACCTTAATTTTTCAATTTGTGGGAATGATTTAAGTGACGCCACATCTGAAACCTCTACCATTGGCAAAATATTAATATCAACTGAACAAGCAAATTAACATTAGACATTAACTGTGACTAAATATGATACTGGGATAAAGCACTACTAAGCTAAAAGCAGCACACCAATTTATTTCCCAACATGGTCTTGTTTCAATCTTTCAAAACCACACTAAAATCCACTCCGCCTTTCCCCCACCTCCAAAACAATATTTACATAAATACAATTTGTATTTTGAAATGGTTTTGTTCATCTAGCTTTTCTGTGAAATTAAGATTGATCTCATGTTATACGTTGAAAGAGCAAAGATGGACAACGTTATTCCAATTTACCATTAGCCCAAAGTTAAGTAAGTAACCTTCGACTAATATAAGTTGCACAATGTTCCAATTTACTATTAGCACTGGTTATTTATTATTCTAATGTTGTTTATAGAGAATGCCACCAAATATTTGGATTTAAAAAGAGAAAGGAGGCAAATGTTTAACAAAATAACCTTCCCTGCCCACCTAATAGTTGTTAGCATTTGTTAAAGAGATTTCTAGTTTGCTTACTACAAAAATCAAGTCTGATAGCATTTTATAAACTAGATCTCACAGCATGCTCAGAAACAAGACTATAGCCAGAAAAAAGGAAGTGGGTGAATACAATATTTATACCCTCTGATTATGTGCTGAAAGCCTAAAGAAACGTATGTTCACCATCATGACCCTCCTGATTATAGAGGACTGAAGTGGCCAAGAGAAATTTTGTGTAACACAAAAGTGCAGCCATCTTTGAAAACGATCCAGAAAGCTGAAACAAAAAATTTCCTTTTCAGAAGTGCTTTTGAACTATCCCAAAGCATGTCAGAGAGAAACAAGAATGTGGGGACATCTAAAGCCATCACACTTCCGGGTTATTTATTGCACAATTGAAAAAAATGCAGCCCAGGCTAAAAGGATTGCTGGAAGAATCCCCCTGAAAAATATCTACTTGAGGGAGTAAGCAAAGCGCAAAAACCCAGAACTCAAACAGAAGGCTCGTCTTCATATTCACATTCATATTTCCTTCGCCTTCACATCTCCGTTCCAGAGACTCTTTCAACAGGACCACGCCTCACATTCTTTGAAGGAAGGTATGGAGAACGTTGAAGGACAATGCTAAGCCACTTTCTAGCCAAGGGAGTGCTGTCTTCTTAGGTTGTCGCAACATTTGGCTTCTTTCTTGGGATTCTTCCGGCAGATACTCCTGAAAGCAAAAATCAGAAATAACCCAAGTCTTGTTTGTTAAAAGGTGACTAGCTTAAAATGCCAAACATTTGTCCCAAGCAAGCAGTTTTAAAGCAGGTGCAAATGGAACTGTTGTGCTGAAGGGCAGCTTAGAAGAGGAAGGCCACAAAATGTAGAACTGTGTATAGAAGCAAATAAATTAGGGTTGTCCATGATAGTGATGAGAAGCAGCTTAAGGAGGTTTGGGGCGGGGGAGGGGTTAAAGTCTTAAACTTCTAAGAAACTTAGCAGGCCTATGTTAGAATTCTCTCTGTAGCCCACGGATTTATACAGCAGATATATATACCTGACAGATTTTATTTTGTCGGAACACTTCACGTTGGGAGAAAAAAAAAACCCATTGTGACCATTCTAGATAAGCAATTTGGAGATACAAGAAAGCTGTAGAAAAGGTAGATGGGAAAAATCACTGCCAGGTTGGTTGGTTTTTAAACAGCTTGGATTCATATTGATTTCATTTATAGACTGTAGTAAGTCATAGCTTATTAAATAAACCAGAATTAGACAAGTTCATCCAACACACACAACAGACACACACACACATGCTTTTCAACCCATTTTGGGCGAGTTCACTCTCTGCCCAAACCAACCATCATTTGGGCTTAACACAATGGGCAAAGTCAGACATGATGAGCATCTTCAGAGCTACTGTGAGTAATGCCAGGATTCACAGAAATTACCTGGAATCCTCATCATGCAGAAGGAACAGGAAGAGACAGACTTGGCTGGGCAGACAGACAAGATATCCCTGGAACTTCCTCCATTCTACAGATGCTGAACTGTCCAGTTTGTAATTTTGGAGCCCAGAACCGGCTGGCTCTCTCTATAAGTGCCTCAACCTCTATGATGTTTCATAGAATGTTTTCAAAGGTGATTTTACTCCTGGAGATCACACGTAGAGTATCCAATGGGGAGGGGACCTTTTCAAGAAGAAAGTTTGGTTCTAATTATGAAATTTGCTTCCTTGGGGAAATGCACGTAGAGATGGTAGTAAACGTGATGGTCTAAAAGAATTTCCCAGTTGTACAAGTTCTTCTGGGGATTTACGGGCAGGTTGAAGGGATCGTCTAAGGAGGCCAACTCATATATCTTTTTTTTTTTTTTCCAATACCAGGCTAAGAAGAATAAGCAAACAAAGCTATTTTACGAAATAGATACAGGTAGTCCTCGAATTACAAATCGAGCCCAAAATTTTTAAGCAGCCGCTGTTCATTGAGTTTTGACCCATTCTACAAACTTTCTTGCCGCAGTTCTTAAGCGAATCCCTAGAGTTGTTAAGTTCATCACGCAATTGTTAAGTGAGTCTGGCTTCCCCCATTGACTTTGATCATGCAACCCTGGGGTGTGAAAAACGGTCACAAGTCCCTTTTTTCAAGGCCTTTGTAACTTCGAATGGCCACTAAACAAATGGTTATAAGTCGAGGGTTACCCGTAAAACGTTTGCATTTTGTCTAAATTAATGTTAGCTTTCTGAAACCCTTCGTATCTCATCAAAAAGTCCACATGCACAGCACGATTAGTACCCGGGATCTTCTAAGGCTGCCCATTTCCCCTCATCATATTACATACATATGATGTGTGTATGTGGCACGAACATGCACAATCATGTGAGAAACAGGTTTAAGTGTTCCAGCCAGGAAGTTTTAGTTAAAACACACACAAAAAACCCCCACAACATTCAGGCAACGGGTGTTATCCACAAAATGAAACCGCAACTAAAAATAAAATAATAATAGGCCATTGGCTCAGTTTCAGAAGCGTTGCTCAGATTAGTAATGGTGGAGTGAAACTGAGTCGTCTCTTCATGCAATTCATTGGTTACAACTTTTGCAACCTGTGCTGTGTTCATTCCAGTGAGGGTTAGTATAGCGCAGTTAGAGCAGAGCCGGTTTGCACCGAGAGGAAAGAAAATATCTGCTGCTTTAAGCTTCTTCTACAGAAGCCATCCTTCTTACGCGAGAGATCCCAGCGCCCAATTTTGTGTACACACCTGAAAAGCCCTTGCTAGGCACTCTGTGGTCTGAGGGTTTCTTTCTATTTTGCTCGGCCCCTTTCACTGAGGCCTTAGAGGTTCTGATTGAACATAAAAGGAGGTAATAAGTCACCTGCATCCAAGGTCAAAGGTTACTTCCCCAAACTCCCCTGTACAAGAGGTTCGGCCTTACCCTTGTCTGGACAGCAGCCTTTGGATAGGAGCGTTTTGACCTTGGTTGGGCTGAAGGACTCTGCAGAAGAAATCACATTTTGATTTTGTAATAACAGAAGCTGCTTTCTGATGGAACGGCAGTAGAAAAAGAACAATGAAAACGACTAGAAAATCCAGGATGGAATGGGGGAAAAAAGCAAGAGACGAAAAAAACAAGACAAAGGGGTTATTGAAAACTGGGGGCATACAAGTTTTATTATCTGTTCACAATATTTTGAAGCTACAGAGGGCAGTTCTTTCCAAGAAGCTAGGATGTCGTAAGGTATTGGCGTAACCTATGTGCAGCTCCAAGCAATTATTATTATGGTTGGTTACACAGGCAGCTGTTTAGACTGGATTTGGATGACGAGGGTTGGTATTACTACAACACTATTTAACATGTTACAAACCTGTTTTCGAAGATCTTTTGCTTCCCAGGGTTTTTTTTATTTGGGATTCCCATTTCAGTAGCCCTATTGGGGAAAAAGAAAACATGTGAAAACAGGGTTTGGGAGAAGACAAGACTGTCTTCTTGTTCGTAAGACACTGGAAGCAAGCATATGGTTCTAGCTGCTTTATTTCTATCCCCTTGTAATGTAGAAAGCTGTAAAAAAAAAAGCGGAGTTGCCAAACCGTGTGCAAGCAGGAAGTACATACAAGACAAGATTCTTGAACATTTTCGAACATGGCTTGGTGGGGAATTCTGGGAGCTGGAAGTCCACAGAAATTTAAAATTCCTGAGGTTCAAATCAGAGCACTCCTGATTTAAAACAAAGATCCCCACTTTTTGACACCAACTGCCCAACCTCAAAATATAAAGCACTTTACCAATGTATCTACAGTATCTCTTGTGTGCTGCTTGTTACCATTTCTGCCACGTACTTTATATACTTCTTCCTATCCAGCGACTTCTGCGTAGCTGTAGAAAGGGCCACTTTGTCTCTTGGGGACTTGGCTTTATCCTATACGCTCAACAATTAAGAGATGTTAGTTTTATTACAAGGCAATTTGTAGGATATTATGTTTAACAAAAATAACCTCACCTAAACTACAGTTAGAACAAGTTGCAAACCTGCATTCTTGGTGACAAACTGTATTTAAAACCAGTGTTAAGGCTTTTCAAAGTCACAAAGACAACAAAAGACAGACGTGACTGCATATAACCAGCATGGTAAGTGACAGGCAGCTGCAACGCACCAGCTGCCGAAGCATTTTCTCTTTGCGGATTTCTCGATCTTGACGTAAGATGCTCATCCTTTCCGACGCCTCCATTTTGAAGAAAATGTCATGAATATCATATAGGGCTGCCTGCAGCTAAAAAAACCCAAACAAACATGCTGTGAGGATTCCGGCATTTAACCCCATTTAAATCAAGAGTCTCCAGCCAAACTTCCAACACTTAAAAAGGATTTATTGGGGGTTAAAAGATCCAGCACTGCCTGGGTATAGCTGACTCTGAGATACATCATTCACTGTCCCCCTTGACCCTGGTTTTCCTCCCAACCCCTGAGTGTATCGTAATTCATATTCTCCAATGGGACACATCCATAGCCAAGAGTCATCAATCATGCTTTCCAGTTAGAATTTTGCATGGCAGAAACTTCAGTCACTTAGTTACTATCTTTGAAGACGTTTATGGAATCTTTCCTTTGTGTGCAAGAGTACAAGTAGCCCTCGACATACAACAGTTTGTTTAGTGACCCTTTGAAGTCACAACGGCACTGGGGGGAAAAATAAAACCGTGTGACTTTTTCACGCAACCCTTGCAGCATCTCCATGGTCATGTGATCAAAATTTAAATGCTGAGCCACTAGTTCCACTAGTGTCCTGGGGTCATCTGATCCCCTTTTGCGGCCTTCTGACAAGCAAAGACATCGGGGAAGCCAGAATCACTTCACAACTGTGTGACCCAACGTAACGGCTGAAGTGATTCATTTAACGACGATGGCAAGAAAGATCGTAAAACGGGGCAAAGCTCACTTAGCAAGTGCCTCACTTAGTGACAGGCCTTGGGGCTGAATTGTGGTTGTAAGTTGAGGACTACCTGTAGGTACCTGGGAGGGGGAATCATTCCTCCACTCAGATAGCTACCTGGAAAAACCACTGTGGTTTTCTTCGCTACGTTTTTGGGAAGCGTTTCATCCTAGCCTTCTTCCTTAAGGCTGAGAGAGCAGAAGTAGCCAAAAATCACCCAGGTAGCTTTGGGCCTCAGGCAGAATTAGATTTCCCATGAGGTGCTCAAAAATGGCTTCCGTAGCTTGACTGAAAATCAATATATGGAACGGCCGTTCTTTGTCCCCATGAACCAAGTGGCAAGTTCAAGACCTGTGGACTTCAACTCTCAGAATTCGTCAGCTGACATGACTGGAGGAGGAATTCTGGGAGTTAAAGTCCACAAGTCTTGAAACTGTCAAGTTTGAAGACCCCTGGAATAGAATATAGAATAGGAATAGAATTTGGAATAAGGAATAGAGTTTTAGAATAGAACAGAATGCAGAATAGAATAGAACAAGGGACTCCAAACGTGGCAAGTTTAAGACCTGTGGACTTCAACTCCCAGAATTCCTAAGCTGACATGACTGGAGGATGAGTTCTGGGAGTTGAAGTCCACAAGTCTTGAACCTGTCAAGTTTGAAGACCCCTGCCATGAACCAATCTCATGTGGATCTCAAAGTAGACACCTTACCTGAGCAACCACTCTTTCTTGGAGATTGGCATCTTGAGTGGGGAGGTTTCCCCTCTTGGACAGAGCTTCGGACTGGAAGTTTTTGATGAACTCCATCGTATCCTACAAAAGGAACGCACATATGCACCGTTTGTGGTACAGTTCTTCTCACAATGAATCCCAACGCCAAGCCACTGAGGCAATGGTTACTTCAAAGAAAGCAGGTTCCTCCCAAAAGAATATCTGGCAAATAATTCATTTTTGGGGGGGAAAGTTGATTAGGAAGAAGAGGGCACTGAAGAGGTTGTTAGGTAGGCCTCAAGCACTTTGGTTTCACGGACAAACACAATCACCGTTGATCTCCTCGTGTCATCTAAATCTGGAAACTAAACTGGAAAAAATGAAAAATTGATTTTCGCCGATTCCAGCTTCTGTGGTCACTGTGGCCAGTGGCAGGGAGGATGGTATAGGTAGCCCTTGACTTACGACTGGAGGAATTGACATAGTTGGGATTAGAATATTGGGCCTAAGCAGTGAGGTACCCACAGGACTGGACCCAATTTTATAACTGCTTTGATTGATTATAGTTTTAAAGCATAGCATGGGATAGTAAATTCCAGCAGATTCTCCCAAAGGGTGTTTTTTTTTGTAAGAAACTGGCAAAACGTGCCAGAAACTGGATAAAAAAGATTGCAAATCTCAAGTCACATGACTGTGGGATGCTGCAACCAATGGTAAATGTAGTTCGCCAAGCATCCAAAATACGGTCATGTGAGGAGGACAGCCAGAAGTGCTTTAGAGAGGCCATAAAAGCACTTTTCCGAGGCTGTCATAACTCCAAACCTTTGTTAAATGATCTGTCACACGTCAAGGGCGATCTGTAGCGAAGGTCTTTTTATTATTGTATTTATATTTATATTTATATATGTATGTATGTATGTATGTAGAGGCTGATGAAAGCTTAGTAAGTACATTAAATGTAATTTTAAATTCTAGAGATCGCAGGATGTCTGTTATTTCTTTTACACACACACACACATATATTCATATACATACATTCACAGCCAGAGCATCTATGCAGATGGTTCCTTACATGGACCGTTTGTCTCAGATGCTTTAGCTTCTCTGTCTGCAAGAGTCTTCTGGTTAAAAATCCCTTGGCTAGAGCAGAGATCTTGTTGAATCTCCTTTTCATGGCAGGGCTGTATACCTTCAAGGGGAAAGGTAAAAATCAGGTAATCACAAGAGTATTTCCCGCATCAGTTTGCATTTAACGAACCTAAACAAAGCAGAGTTAATACACTCTGGAGTCTCAATTATCCATCGGATGCTTTGGGTTTTTTTTTTACATGCCTTTCCTGGAAATGGGATACCGAATTCCCATGCTAATAATAGCACTGATAAAAAGCATAAATTAAAAAAGGCGTACCAGAAATAATCCTTATGAGAGTAAAACGTAAATATGTAAACTATATAAAGATATAAGGATAGTAATTATAGTGGAAACTATTATTTAATATTAGATAAACATAATATGATGTATTATGGTATTTAAATTAAGAACCTGTATGGATGCCAAGAGTGCTATTGGAATTATATTTTATGATGTAATAAAAGAAACTCAATAAAAATACATTTAAAAAAATAAAATAAAAATGGTGTACCAGATTTCCACACTTGATAAAAGAGCAATGACTAAATAGCGACTTCTGCCAATAAAACATTGTTAATTCCTCTAGGATTTATTTGCCAACGTTGGTCTTTAAATCCTTACCTGTGACCACCTCATTTTACTCCGGCTAATAGACCTGGATACCACGACCGATTTTCCGCTTGCTGGCTGCTCCCAGAGGTAGAATGGAGATCCAGCGTTCACAAAACCTGTTTTAAAAAAGTTTTAACAGTGGAAGTCATAATTAAGCAAATATCAAAACTAAAAAAAAAAACCTGTGTTGGTTATATGCTACAGGTAGTCCTCAATTAACAGTCAGAATTGAGCCCAAAATTTATCTTGTTATAAGTGAGAATTTGCTGAGTGAGGTTTGCCCCATTTTACAGCATTTTTAGCCACTGTTAAGTAAATTACTGCAATTGATAAGTTAGTAACTTGGTTGTTAAGTGAATCTGGCTGTTTGTCAGAAGTTTGCAGAAAGTAATCACATGATCACGGGACGCTGCAACAGTCATGAAGTATGAACCATACTTTGAATTTTGATCACATGACCACTGCAAAGGTTGTAACAGTGAAAAACGATCGTAAGTCACTTTTTTGGTGCCGTTGTAACTTTCAACGGTCACTAAGTGAACTACTCTAAGTCAAGAGCTACCTGTCTTCCTCATTCACACCCGCTAAAATATTTCATGATCATTACTCCGGCTGTCTGGATCATGGAAAGACAGGTTATCCTCGACTTACAATCATAATTGAGCTCACAATTACGACCACGGGTCGTGACCGTTGTTGAACAGGTCGCTGCATGACCATGCCTGGTTTTATGACCCTTTGGCAGCAGTTGTTAAGGGAACGCAGCCGTCCTCAAGGGAGTGGCACAGTCACTAAAGGGTACCCTGTGGTTGTTAAGCAACTTGTTGTAAAGAAAGGACTACCTATAGCCTTAAGATTCAGTTCTGTCCTTCAGCAATTATACAGGAAGGAAATGGAGTTGGCTTTTAATACTTAACTCCAGAGAGTCAACCCAGGAAAACACGTGAAACAACAATCCAATACAAAGGACACGTTGTTCTTCAATGGTTTATTCACCCTGGGCTTACACATTCAAATCAACATGCACCATTTCTGCTTTTACCCTCATTTTCCAAGGTGGTGCTGTGGGCAGCCTCAACTCGATTCAGCACGGATTCCAGCAGATTACTATCGGTGATTTTCCTCCACTCCAGAGCGACGCCGCTGCCGAGATTAAGGGGGGGAATCCCACTTTCGGTTGCGTTTTTTTCCTCTTTTAATCTCCGCGCCTGCTCTTCGATCTCCTGGGCCATTTCAAGAAAAACAGAAGTGTGGGTGATTACGACCAGCATTCTGAGGATACAACAAACGTCGGAGGACACCATTTTTTTTTTTTTTGCTAATGAAATCCTGTCCTTGTGGAAACTCTAAGGCTGAACTCGCTCCAGATTTTTTTTTCATTCTGACCTGGTCATTTGATTTTGAGGATGTCTCCCTAAGATATAATTTCGTTTTAATCCTAGCCAATCCAATCCACCCTAGAATTAAAATTGTCTGGCCTGGATATGTTATTAGGTGTTCTTTTCACAACTGAGATACTGGCCTCCAGCCAAAGCAGTTTTGGCCCAACTTTGTGCATTCGATGGGTTAGAATGGCCCCTTCCCAATACTCCTCCGCTGGGAATTCTGGGAAATTTGCCCCGCGTTAGATCCCAGAGAGCACCAGGCTGGGGAAAACTCATGATGAGATTCTTATCTTGTCTTTTCAATCCCAACCCTTTGTTTACCACCAGAATCCCTGCCATCCAGGTTTCTGGCAAAGCAGGAAAGGTGCAGGGTCTCTTCTTCCAGGGATAGATAAGAAAGATATAGATAGATAGATAGATAGATAGATAGATAGATAGATAGATAGATAGATAGATAGATAGATAGATAGATAGATAGATAGGCAGGCAGGCAGGCAGGCAGGCAGCAGGCAGGCAGGCAGGCAGGCAGACAGACAGATAGGCAGGCAGGCAGGCAGATGATAGATAGATAGATGATAGATAGATAGATGATAGATAGATAGATAGATAGATAGATAGATAGATAGATAGATAGATAGATAGATAGATAGATAGATAGATAGATAGATAAGGCAGGCAGGCAGGCAGGCAGGCAGGCAGGCAGGCAGGCAGGCAGGCAGGCAGGCAGGGATAGATGATAGATAGATAGATAGATAGATAGATAGATAGATAGATAGATAGATAGATAGATAGATAGATAGATAGATAGATAGATAGATAGATAGGAAGGCAGGCAGGCAGGCAGGCAGGCAGGCAGAAAGATAGATAGATAGATAGATAGATAGATAGATAGATAGATAGAGATGATAGATAGATAGATAGATAGATAGATAGATAGATAGATAGATAGATAGATAGATAGATAGGCAGGCAGGCAGGCAGGCAGGCAGGCAGGCAGACAGACAGATAGGCAGGCAGGCAGGCAGGCAGGCAGATGATAGATAGATAGATGATAGATAGATAGATAGATAGGCAGGCAGGCAGGAGAGATGATAGATAGATAGATAGATAGATAGATAGATAGATAGATAGATAGATAGATAGATAGATAGATAGATAGGCAGGCAGGAAGAGATGATAGATAGATAGATAGATAGATAGATAGATAGATAGATAGATAGATAGATAGAATAGATAATTTGAGTCTTCTCACCTTCTGGAGCCTCTCTTGTTCCTGTTCTTGCCCTGCTATCAACAACGACAACTGCTGGGCATGTTGTTCTTCCAGCTTCTGCCTCAGCTCTGCAAGGGCCCACATCTTCTGCCTTAATGCTTCCTCTTCTGAAAACCACCCACATGAGATATAATCAGTTTCTGCGAAATCCTGGAGTCTTACACACGTACAGAGAGAGCCGGTTTGGTCCCAACTGGAAAACAGGAGACTGTGAGTTCTAGTCCCACCTTAGGCATGAAAGCCAGCTAGGTGACTTTGGGCCGATCACCAGGAGATGGTGAATTCTAGTCCTGCCTTAGTCATGAATGGCAGTTGAGTGACTTTGGCCCAATCACCAGGAGATGGTGAATTCTAGTCCTGCCTGATCCATGAAAGCCAGCCGGGTTCTCTAATCTCATTTTTCACAATCTCAGGTGGTGTCTACCTATCTATGAAGGCTGCCATGCGCCCTAATTTTGATCATGTGAATGATCACAGGAATACTTGCGATGGTGCAAGGACGCACCATGGGACACTTTTTTTTGCAGCGCCCCTGTTACTTTGCACAGTTGCTAAACGACTCGTTAAGTCAAGGACTACCTGTACAGGGTCCATTTCCTTACCTCTGAGGCATCGTGGTGGGGTTTCGCTCTCGGCCTCGAGCCCAGCTCTACCCGGATACCTCTGGTCGTGTGGCCATCGTCTCTCTTCCGCGGGCGCAACCCTCGGCGTGTTCTCCTTCTGCACCGCGTCCACCTCCAGCTCAAGTCTACATTTCACCTTTTCCAACCTGTTTTCTGATACCTGCTCGTTTCCGAGGGTCACTTCCAGGGTATCCAGAGGTGGCTTGCACTGCATCTGCATCAGCAAGGGCGACGGGTGCTGAACGTCGTAGGATTTGTTGAGTTCCGTGGCCCCACTGCCCTTGACTTTGTCCGATGGGCTATCGGTCTTGGCTGGGTTCTGGGTCGACCGGGCACCGCTCCCATCCTGCAGCTGCCAGGGGCTGAGATTTGCAAGGCAACTGCTCGATGCCGCTCCGTTTTCTGACGTCAACTCTCCTACGGTGGGATGGGCCAGGGAGTTTCCGCCTTCTTGCTGACGCGCCGGAAGTGGAGATGCTTCGTTGCGTTTCCCCACGACAAGCTCATTGAAGGTATTGGAAGAGCTCTTGTCAAACGCCTGAGCTTTGCGGGGAGACGCAGGGACGAGATCCGCAGAGAGGTTTGGCACAGGAGCGGAGGCCTCCTGAACGATCAAGTCCGCAGCTCTTCCCTTGGCTTTGGGACTCAACTCGTAGGCGTTCACGGGGTTGGTGATGACGATGTGCCCTACGGAAGAGGGCCTGGGCCGTCTCCGGTGCATCTTGGGGCTCAGGCTTGGCTCCGGACTGGGAAGTTTTGAGTAAGACCCCGTGAAGGTCCGGAGCAGGCTGTCCTTCCCAAAGAGAGAGAGGTTTTTGAAGTCTTCATCCGAATCCGAGTCCAAAATGGGAGGCGTTCCGGACCTCATTGGGATATCGACTTTAGAAAAACTGGGTGAGGTCACTCCACCGGAATGATTTTTAGAGGTTAAGGAAGGTTGAGGAGCACCGGGCTTGACAAGGCCGGTTTTTTCCGGGGTTGCAACCGGAATATTCCTGCCTGTCAATTTTCCTCTCTCTTTCCCCAGCTCGTTCATTTTCACTGCACTGTTTTCTTTATCCGGGTGGCTTCCGGGGCTGTTTCTCTTGGAACTGTTTCGCAGACTCCGTCGCGTCTGTTCTCTCTGAATGTACTCCCTGGATTTTTTTAAGAGGTTCTGAAGGCTCATGACGTATGGGTCGGTACCTTCCCCAGCACCGAGGCCGGGCTCAGTGGAATCTTTCTTGGCAATCTCTTTGGTAGGAGGTGGGCTTGGAGGCCTGGAAAACGGACCTCCTGAGCCAATTCTCTTTTCTAAAGGACTACTGGAAGTTTCTGTGGGATTAGGAGGGATAAATTGTTCCGTGCCTTCAAAAGCGTTCCTGATTGCTGCACCCTGGGTCTCCACTGGCTTAACATCTGGGGCCTTTGGGGGTTCTTGATGTTCACCCAAAGCAGTAGAATTCAGCAAAAGGCTGCAGGGTTCTGTTGCAGAGCCGCTCAGCACTTCTGATTCTAAATCCAAATGGATATTCTCTTTCTCAGACTGGTCTAAATCGCTTTGGCTGGACATCTTTTTCATCTGTCAGTTTAAAAAAAAATACATATATATTTAAAGTAGTGGGTTAAAAAGATCAGTAGGTTGTTCCAAAATAATCGTAAAAGGCACACTGGATAGGATCCAAGTAATTGAAACGGTCAAATGGTTTACCCACTGAAGCCTTTACTGGTTCCATCCCATTCCAGCAAACCGGTGGGTTTTTAATGGCTTTTTAAGATTGATTTTATTGTACAGCGCTCGGAATTTTTACAGAGCTGGGCGGACTAATACATGTATGTAATGCACAGCAAATAACTTTTAGAACTAAAAGAAAAATCAAAACCTGTTTTGATAGAGAGATCAAAGAGGGAAAAAATCAAAGGGATGACAAACAGGATTTTAACTGTTCCTGAAATAGAAAGCAACTGATCATTTGGCAGATGTAGCAACCCAACCCTGATCCCTACAGTTTTAATGTTTATTCATCAGATTTTTATCCCATCTTTATTACTTTATAAGTAACTGAAGGCAGTGAACATACCTAATGCTCTTTCCTTGTTCTATTTCCTTCACCAAACCCCTGTGAGATGGGCTGGGCTGAGAGAGAATGACTGCCCCAAGGTTGCTAAGCGAGATTTCATGCCTAAGGCAGAACTAGAACTCGCAATCTCTTGGTTTTTAGGCCACTACCTTAACCACTACACCGAACTGGCTCTCAGTTTGATCGGTCACAATTGTTAATTTTTTTTTTTTTTTGAAGCACGAAGAGCATCAAGTTAATAAGCCAACTGCTCTGTAGTCTATGGGCATGGTTAAAAATACACACTGTGTAGAAGAAATGTAAGTGGTTATTACTGTATTCTCAGTGCACTCTGGCCACACCTTCTGAATCCCGGGCTGGGTAATGGTTGCCAAGCGTACACTAGTAAACAGAGTAAGAAATTGAATAGTGTGTGTTTGGGCTCCTGTTATCACTCCAGCTAAACAAGCCGAGCTAACAAATGAGCTACTTTAAAGCAACAAAGCTGCATTGTTGGCTGAAATACCCTTGCACTGTGCCCATCAAGCACCAGGACAATCTCATTCGCCACTTCCAGTTACCACCATGATCTCTTTAATTCAATAGTAACGGTGTCAACACTCTAATGGGCCAACTCTAGAAAGAAAAACACACAGAAATTTATGAAAGGGAAGGGCAGACTCCTGTGCCTATTTACATTGGTTCGTTACGGCAAATATAATAAAGAGGAAATGTCAACCCTTAAAAAAAAAAAAAGACTACCAGATTTTTTTCCAGATCAAAAGTGCCCAAATTCCGCATTTAGCAGAAGTTAATTGGGATTACCTAAAGGTGTGTTCCAATAAGAGAAGTTTAAGTGCTTCCAAATTCTTTATCACATTCAGATATATGAAAGAATGAATCACAGACCAAACATACACGCATGAAAAGACACACACACACACACACACAAACTAGCACTGATGATGCTAGCTAGTTGGGTAACAAAACATCTGCAAGCTCAGAGACCACCAATGACCCCTTATTTCAACCTTGAACTACAAATATTCTCCTTTATTAGTAACACACACATATGTATATACACATACATATGTGTGTGTGTGTGTAATACACAAACACACACACACACATATTCATATATATCAATGTATATATCTTAAATGTCAAACTTCAATTACATCTTAGGAACATTAGATGCGGTACATCCATTGAACAGAAGCTGTCATTTTATTCATTCCTTCTTAATGTCCATCTCGCATTTATATTCCGCTTTTTATCTGGGAGTTTCTCCCAACATTGTCACTATAAAACAAAATCCCTACAAAAACAACCCTGGGAAGTAGGCCGGGTTGAAAAGACACCTAAGTAGACTCTGTACTAGGAGGGAACTTCAGCGTATCCAAATCAAGTACCTTGTTCCAGTCTAGGATATGCTCAGGATTCAGGATAATCAGCCTATCCTTGGACTGAGCTTAGTCAGGATGCCTTGCCCAATTGCCATCCTGAAATCTTACTTCAATCTCAACAGAATTATTTAATGCAATTTAATGATGCTATTTAATGTAAAACAGAGATTTTGCTCCTGGAGAGCAAAAGAACACCTATTCCCTTCCAAATCTGTTGCAGATAAAATGGCTCCCCGGTCATAAAAATAAGTCTTTCAAACTCACCTGCACATTGGCCATTATTTCCTCAACCCGGGTCAGCAAAAGCCTCTGCTTGGAATTCTGTCTCCAGCATTCTAGGTCCAGAGCCTTCTGTCTGTCCTGCTGAAGCTCTTTCTTCTTCTCCAGAGTCAGCTGTCAAAGCAAGGGAGACAAATTATTATTGCCATCTATTATTAGTCCTGGGCTCATATTGGTGGAGATTCTCAAAGTAACTGAAGAAACTTTCTTGGATGAGAAGCAAAATGTTTTCAGAAACATCAAAAAAGTCCAGTTGCCTTTTGGAAAGGGAAAAAAAGAAAAGTACCTTTGAGACAGTCGTGAGCTTGCACTTTTATTAAACTTCATTGATTTAGAGTCGCAAAAAAGGAGGCATTTTTTAAATTACTGATTTCCAGTCAGTGCCCCCAGAAACTTCGGACTAGTACATTGGGAGGAAATGTTACAACGAATAAGATTGTAAAGCTTCAGCAAAAAGATCCACACGCACAAGTGAAGACACCACGCACTGAAGCAAATTTTCTCAATGCAATTCTGATTTTGAGAAATTCGGAATGAAAAGACACAAAGTAAAAAGTAAACAGTTTGGGCCCCGCCCTCACAAAAAGCAAGAAAAGAGAGCATATGAGCTCTGATAAAAAGGATCATTAAAGATTTTTCCAGTGGACATCCTTAATGATTATTTTATCATTTTAATGGAAGAGGGGGAAAAGTATTTGCTCTAAAAATAAGAAAAAGCAGAGCAGAAGATTCACAACGTACACACAGCAAAGTGCCCAACATAATTCAAGTTCAGTCATTAACTTTTTACCATGGACATGATTCAGCCAACTTACCAGAGGAGAAAGCACAGGGACCCCATTAAATCGAATAAGGGATACATATCTAGGCTGAACAATGGGAGACATTCCATTCTCCATAAACTCTCCTTGTATCCTAGCCAGGTGCTTCTTGCAGAATTTCTCATATTCCTCCATCGTTAATGCAGTTGAGCTGCAGAATGACACAGGGAGAGAAGAGTTGGAAAAAAAACCACCCCTTCTTTTGCAAATAACAACTCAGCATATATGCAACAATAACTGTCACTCTACCTACAATTCCCTGGTTAATCTCTCTCTGTTGTTGTTATTAATGGCCTGGAAAATTGCACTGCCAACTAAAGAGACTCTGCAACAGGACCTAAAGATTGTTATCGAAATCAAGACGAAAAACAACACCTCTGCAACTGAAATCAAAGGACAGCAATTATTATATTTGTACCAAGCAAAACCACACAACTCACAACTCTTCCAGGCAGCTATGGAATTAAAATCTGATCTGACCGGACATGTTTCTGATTTTAAAATGGGTTCTAATATGATTACTTACTAAAAAGGCCAACTTAAAAATAAATGTGCTGTCATCCAAGTTGATGGCACCGTTCCCTGATATACAATAAGTACAAAATTTAGGAGATTCCCTAGCATCTGTCTTATCCTCAGTTGTCCCAAACCCACTGGTTTTATGCCTAAATTTGAATCTAGTCTCTTCCCATCGATCTTTAAAGATCCATGATCGGGTGCAACCTCTTCCTCTCAAGAAGCTTCCCAGTGATCCTTCTTATTAAAGGTTTTGGTTCTTGTTGTTATGAAGGTCTCTAGGCTGACAAGCCAGATATTTATCCCAAGCATAAACCCTTCCTTATAAACACAAACAGACATATCCACACACACACATCCACATCTACTACATCTTTAAATCAGGGCTGGGTTGTTGTTTTTTCCAGAATAGCTTGGATGAAGATGGCAGATGCTGAATAAAGAGGGTCCCTCCCAGTTTCAAGCATCTGTTTGAGGGGTGAGGAAGATCATTTCAACGAAAGCCAAATGAAGCTTAAGTAAAAAAAATAAAAGGTAAAATTTAAACAGCGTTTAGGATTAGCTTAACGTTAAGGACAGCTCAAAACGAAGGACAGCTTCGCATATCAATCAAAGCTTTTAAAATGACAGGTTCAAATTAACTGAAGCACCACTTCTCGTTAATCAAAGCATGAAAATGTATTTTCAGTTTTGATTTAAGACCTTCATTTTTATTTTTATTTTTATTTATTAAATAAAAATGAAGGACCTAAATCAAAGCTGAAAATACATGTTCACGATGATCGAAGGGGCAGCTTCACATGAACCCCAAACTGAACATTAAGGACATTTTTTTTTTCACACGAATCAAAGCTTAAAAATTAAAGACAACTTCACATTAATAGTTAAGGATGCTCCATAGTTAAGGATGACTTCACAGGAACCAAAGCCTGCAAAAAGTCAACGCTGCTTAATGTCATTTAAGTGGGCAGCTCAATATATTAAGGACAGCTTCCCATGAAGCAAATGATTAAATTACTGAATTAATTTAATAATTTAATAAATTATTGATATTAACCCAAGCATAAAACGATATACATGTCAATATTAAGGACAACCTTAACCTTTTATATATATAAGCAGCTTAAATGACCCCCCTCCCCCTTGTTCTCTGCAGACTTGACCTACCCACCCCCACCGACAATGCCTCCCAACACAGGCCCGCCGAAGCCCCCCGCGGATGCCCCACCGAGCTTCCCCTCGTCCGCCCCGCTTGCAACGAGCGCAAACTGCGCGCCTTCGCCGCTCCTTCCCACCGAGGCCGGGCAGGCCCTGCCCAGCGCCTGGCAACGCCGGCCGCGGCCCCGCCCCTTCCGGCGTAACGAAGCGGCGGCCGTTACAAGCCTCCCGCGCCGTCTCCAGGCAACCCGACTCTTGCATTCTGGGAGTTGTAGTTTAAAAGGGGGGGAAGGGTCCTTTCGAGGGAACAGGATTCCTGGATGGAAATAAACGGATGACCGCTTTGTCTTCTCCTGGAGATAGATTAGATTAGATTGAGAGACAGAGTAATAGGATGGATAGACGGATAGACGGATAGACGGATAGATAGATAGATAGATAGATAGATAGATAGATAGATAGGATAGGATAGGATAGGATAGGATAGCATAGCATAGCATAGCATAGCATAGCATAGCATAGCATAGCATAGCATAGCATAGAATAGAATAGAATTCTTTATTGGCCAAGTGTGATTGGACACACAAGGAATTTGTCTTGGTGCAAATGCTCTCAAGGTACATAAAAGAAAAGATAAAAGGAAACAGTCAATATAACAGATAACAGATAATCAGAGTTGGAAGACACGTTTTAGGTCATCTAGTCCGACCCCCTGCTCAAGTGGGAGATCCTACACAATTTCTGACAGATGGCGGTCCAATCTCTTCTTGAAAGTCTCAAGTGATGGCACTCCCACCACTTCCGAGGGCAACTTCTGTTCGATGGGTTGATTGTTCAATACCCGAACAAAGCTGAATACCATATATATATATATAAGGCAAAATAAATTGATCATTCACACCTAATTTTTAAGCCGTAAACTGGTTGACAAAGGAAAGTGTATTGTTCATATCCTGGGGTGATAAATCAAGCAACCCCCACCCTCCTTGAGGATTTTGGGTATTGTCTGAAGCAGCCCTGAGAAGCCAACTGGAGCTTGAATCCTTGAGAAATAAGCATACATTCAAAGAAATTTGCAAACACTTTTCCAAACCAGGTTTATTGAGCTAAACCATGGTATTTCCTTCTCATAGAATGCAGTACTTTTCATGGGACCCCTTGGTTCACTCCACCTGCCCAAACCATGCCCAATTCAATTGGGAAAAATCACACTCCACCCTACCCCCCCCCTTTTTAAAAAACCTGGTCTACGTGTTGTACAACTCAACCGAACATCCTCTCTAATAACAGTGTCTGAATATTAATCTCTGCCCATTCTCCAGCCTGATCAGAACTGGTCTCTTGGGAGTGAAAAAGCTAGCCCAAAGCAGGCTGCCTTGAACCCATACCCTTCTCGGGGGCGGTGGGGAGAGCCCTGCTCCTCTGAAATCTACCTTGCTGACCCTCCCCCAAGGGTTGGACAACCTCACATCCATGAGGTGAGCTCATCCTTTCTTTCCCTACCACCACCCCAAACGCAAGCAGACAAACGGCTGAAATGCAGTCCAGGTCCGAGCCGGTTTTTCTCTTGCTGGCGTTCTTTGTTTTACACCCGCCTGATGGGTTTGTTGGACCTTCTTCCCCATGTCCCTTTGTTTGCCTGGTTCCCCTTCCCTTCCCTGTGTTCCCTTGGGCCGTGGGGGAGGGGGCTTACCCAGCGTCTCCCCTCTGAGTCTGCGCACGGCATTCCTGTCATCTCTCTCTCTCTGTCCTCTCCTAGGGTACCAACACAAGGGAAAGATGCAGTGAGCTCAGCTGCTCTTGCCAATCCGTTAGCAGCAGGAATTAAAGAGAAGAACACACTCACACACGCACACACACTACAACAACCCACAACAACCCTCCCCCGAAGACCAGATCGAGCGACCCTTCCTCCTCCTCCTTTCCCCACCCTGCGTTTCTCTTCTTTCTCTCTTCTCCTCCAGCTAGGATGGACTAAAAGGAAGTGGGTCCCAGGCCAGCCTTGAAGTCTTGAAGAACAAGCTTGGGCCCGAGGGGCACCTGGCAGCATGGAGTTGAAGCAATCCATCTCCAGCAGTTTAGGAGCCGAGAAACCACTGAGGAGCTACGGGGCGGTGAAAGAGACGGAGTGGAAACCCACCGATGGGCTCGGGAAAAGTAAGTGGAAAGGGCTGGCAGGTTTTTCCCCTCCATCCCATCCCTCCAGCCATATCAAATGGGATGTTTGTGCATGCAGGGGGAGGGAAGGGAAGGGAAGGGAAGGGAAGGGAAGGGAAGGGAAGGAAAGGAAGGAAGGAAGGAAGGAAGGAAGGAAGGAAGGAAGGAAGGAAGGAAGGAAGGAAGGAAGGAAGGAAGGAAGACTGGCCAGCTGTTTGCATCAGCACTTTGAAAGGAAAAAGATGGTGAGATTCCCAATCCAACATCACTCTTCCTCCCGTCTTGTCCTATTGGCTTCCTAGGAACAAAAGGAAAGGAGAGAGAAGAGGTTTCTGCCTTCCTGGGTGGCCCAGAAATCTTGAATTCACCCATTTGTGTTGGGCAGTGGAGATATACCTCAGCGTCCCTAAGGAGATGATTTAGTCAGAGAAGGTTGATTCGGGTGGTTGGTCATCTTCAAGATTTGGTCTTTGTTTTCCCATCTCCTGTATGCTTAGAAGGACCCTTATTGATGGTGGTCTTGTGACAATCAAACAGAAAGAAATCTGGAGAACGTTTGTCATGCTGTGATCCCAGCATCTTGGAAGAGGCAAGGGATACACGAATAGCAGCATCATGTTTTGTTTTGAGACACAGGAGAAGTGGAAGGTAGTGGAGGAGCAAGTTCTAAGGTACGAAAGGTGCTTTTTATTCCCCCAAAAGGCAAGTGGGCTTTCTTGGTTTCCCCCCATCTCCCTCGAAAACCATTCGCTGCTCCTCCAAGAAGCTTCTTCAATTCAGTTGGTAACCTTCATGGTTTGGTCTTTGTTTTCCTATGCTCTCTATACTTGGAAGATCCCTTACTGTGATCTTGTGACAAGCAAAGTGGAAGACATGTTCTTTAGAAGAACTGAAGAAGCTTCTTGGAGGAAAAGCCAAACATTTTCAGGTGGGGGTGGTGGAAACAACAGCCCAAGAAAGTCCACTTGCCTTTTGGAAAAAGCTCATTTGGGACAACTATGACCTGGATGATTGAGAATCTCCATAGACAAGATCTAATGCGCTTTTCCTTATTAGGAAAGGGGTTGGAATGACAGTGGGTTAAAAAAAACAAAAACCCTATATTTTACAGGATCCTTGGCTGATCTTAGAAGCTAAACTGGGCTAGTGTTGGTTTGTACTTTGATAGAGGGAATTGCTTGGGAATTCCAGGGACATAGGTGGACTTGTAAGTCCAAAATCATCTGGGAAGAAGGTTAGGGCAGATCATTTTCATAAAGTGTTCCAAGAAAAGTCAATGCTTGCAGTTAGCAGAAGTCAAGCTTGCCTTGAGGATGGGATTGTTTTTGTTTCTAATTTCTAGACATGCTGAATCCAAAGAACCTGGGAATACCAAAAGTTATCCTTTCCCCTCCTCCCTTTGAATGTTTCATACCCCTAAAATGGAAAAGAACGGATCTGAGAAACCTTTGAGTCAAAAGTTCATTTCGTTGGGACAATGAAGGTTGGCGTGCCATATCTCTCCACCATCTTTATAGTTGAAAAAGCTGCCGGTTGTTTTGCCTGTTGGAAAATGCTGGGGCTGGGGCTGGGGCTGTGGGGGGAAAATTGGGCTACCGAAGTTTTGGGTAGCATAGATTTGATGGAAGCAGTGCAGATGCAATTCCTTCCTCTGTAGAGGTAAGACATGTTTAGTTTAATGAAGAGAAGGACTAGAGGATGGCATGATAACAGTCTTCCAATATTTGAGGGGCTGCCGTAAAGAAGAAAGGGTCAAGCTGTTCTCCAAAGCACCTGAAATTAGGACAAGAAGCAATGGGTGGGAACTAATCAAGGATCACCGGAGGTTTTTAAGAAGAGATTGGACAGCCATCTGTCTGGAATGGTATAAGGTTTCTTGCTCAAGCAGGAAGTTGGACTAGAACAGGGGTCACCAACCTTTTGGACCTCAGGGACCACCAAACTCATAATATGAATTTTGACCGATGGTGTCTTGCTGACGTTGGTGGTAGAGAGAAAGATCTAACCTCTCTCTCTCTCCCTCCCTTCCTCCCTCCCTCTCTCTCTCTCTCATACATACACACACACAAACACACAGAGGCAGGGATGGGATTCACATTTCTTAACAACCGGTTCTTGGGCATGGCCTAATTTGTGGGTGTGGCTTGGTGGTCATGTGGCTGCCTGGCCATGGCTTGTATGTAAATATTATAAATATTTATGTAAATATTCATTTTTTAAATTAAAAAAAAATAGCAACTTTTACCCAAAACCAGGCAAAGCAGGCAGGCAGATTGAGTTGCTCACAGAATCACAGATTCACTTAGAGATCTGTGTTTCTGCCATCGGCTATCTGAGTCTGCACTGAATAATAGAACCTTCAGTCCTAAGGGAGGTCCAAAGATCTAAAGATTAGCTAGAAAGCCAGAAATCCAACCATTTCCTGCTTTCTAGCTAATCTAAATCTCCCGGCACAGCAGAACAGTTGATGGTTAGGCAGACTTGTGTTCCCACACAGCCTGGATTAATTGCTTTGGGGGGGTGCCCTGCGGGGTGACATTTCTCTGCGGACCACCAAAATTTTCGCACAGACCACCAGTGGGCCGCGGGCCACCGGTTGGTGACCACTGGACTAGATGACCTACAAGGTGCCTTCCAACTCTGTGTTCTCTGTGTTTGTTTTATTTTGCAACTTTTCCAATGCTGAGCTTGAGTGGTCTCCAAAAATTTTAAGCAGGTGTAGCCATGGATAGCTCTTGAATGGGAGATGACTAAGGGAGAGAAGTAAGAAAGTAACAGCAACCCAATTTTGTATTGTTGCCAGGAAACTATACAAACGTGTCCTCAAAAACAAGAGGAGTTGCGTTCAACTCAAAGACTTCACTATCTACATGATTTAATATGCTAAAAGCCTAGGATCGTGTCTTTAGCAAAGGCGTGTACAGTTACATCAAAACAATCAGGAAACTATTGAAAAGTAGGGGACAAAGGACAGATATGAAACCTGTAGGAAGAAAAAAAGAATAGAACTGAATTACATCAAGAAGCTTGCTTTCCCCCAAAAGTGGTTTTCAATCAATAAGGGCTTGGAAATGAGAAATTCCATTCTTCCAAGGACTTGCAGTAACTTCCAGGAGGACAGAGTGAAAATGGGAGCAACCCTCCAAATATATTCTTTCTCCTTGGATATTTAACTAATGGAGGGGCCAGTTGAACCCAAAAGTCAAACACAAGTGGTTATATTGCTGTTCTTCACCTATTTTCATCTTGCTGTGTGTGCGTTGCTGTTTTCTCACATCCCTGGTGAGGGACATCACATTTTTAAAAAAATAAATAAATTAGATGCCAGAATAACATAAAGGGAGCTGACCATTCTTGAATATTCTTTTTTTAAATTATTATTATTATTATTATTTAAAAAAAATATTTTATATTTTACAATAATTCCATTTCATTTCAACCAGGTGTCAACAGGGTACATATATCTTGTGCTTACAATTATAATTAATACTTTTCTTACCAATATAACAACAATCACATTTTCTTATAGCTATTATTTAATACATCTATTATTATTTTTTAAACAATCTTAACTTATTGCTCTATATATTCAACTGGTCCATTTTGATTTGTTTTATTTCATTCTTGCGTATTCTTGAGAACTGATCATTTGGAGGAGATCAAGCAGCCGCTGCCTGAATAATTGATCAGGGTTTGTGGGTTTTGTTTTTTAATCCTGTTTGAAAAGAGCTATCAGTTTTAATGTGGTTTGAATGATTGGCTGGAGTGGGGTTTGGGGGTAGGGTGGGGTGCGAGGAGGTGTTATCATTTATTATTCCATTCGATTGATTATACGAATGTCTGGAACCTGCTGAGACCTTCTGTCTCTGCCCAAGATGTCTGCAATCTTCACGGGATTTGCCTTTCACGACAAGCAGGTGGTTAATCTTTTTTTTAAATACTTTTTAAGCCTTCAGATTTATTTGCAACCCATGGAGCTGCCTCGGTGTTTTGGAGTTTTGAGACATGAAATTAAAAAAGTTAGCCAGATCATTATTGGCCTCCTGGGGTAAACTAGATAGGGATCATACTACAACATTTCTTTCTTTCTTTCTTTCTTTCTTTCTTTCTTTCTTTCTTTCTTTCTTTCTTTCTTTCTTTCTTTCTTTCTTTCTTTCTTTCTTTCTTTCTTTTCCTTCCTTCCTTCCTTCCTTCCTTCCTTCCTTCCTTCCTTCCTTCCTTCCTTCCTTCCTTCCTTCCTTCTGATTCCGTGTGCTTGCAGAAGTAGAAAAGCCAATTCTGATGATTTCGTGTGAAAACAACGTTGGAAAATTTTCCCTTTTCTTTGGACTTCCCATTGTGAATTGTCCACCAATCACTTCCGCTCTCTTTGTTTTGGGAACGATCTGTCTGCTTCGGACTTCCCCAGCTGGGCGACCTTGAGGGGTTGGGTCTGTCTCAGGCTTCCAGTTGCATTCCAAATTTCCTTCCCAAAATTCCCTTATATTCCAGTGCTTTCTTTCCCCTCTCCCTGTTAACCGGTTGCAAATCAGGCTGCGTAGCAAAAGTCAACCGTGACACTGTTATTTTTTTTAAAAAAAATCATCCAGATCTTTGTGTATTTTGGCAGCGGAAAGATTTAAGAAACGAGTAGGCAGAACTGTATCTTACTGGTCTTGCCAGCTGAACCCCCTGAGGATTTGGCCTTCTGGAAGAATGTGCGTGCACATGGATTTTATGGGGGGGAAGACAATGTGACATCAGATTCGTTTTTGGCAGGCTAGGAATTCGAGAAAAATCCCTTTTTTTCCCTTCAACTCTCCAGATGCTTTTTAGATAGGGAGTTCAGTTTTGATTTAGGTTTTTTTTTTTGTTCCCCCTTGTGATTCGCTAGACGACTGTGGCAAAAAAGGTCATAAAATTAGGCACGACTCACTTAGTAACCAGAGTGTCAGGGCTCCGACAATTCACCCCCATTCAAATCATGAGTTTCTAGCCGCATCTTTCAGAGTTTTAAAAAAATCATTTATTAGGAGTGAACATGTCAGTGATACCTGGGTGCAGCCGACTCTGAGACACTTCATTCATTTCACCCTTGACCCTAGTCCTCCCCCACCCCCTGGATGTATATTCTCCAATGGGACACATCCATAGCCAAGAGTCATTAATCATGTTCTCCGGTAATAATCTTGCGCGCCAAAAGCCTCGGCTGCCTAGCAATTGTCTGAAGCATTTAAGGAATGCATTATTTTCCCCATTCCCTTTCTGCTAGCAACTCTAAAAAACCAGAGAAATGTTTTTGAGTTGACACATTGCAATGGAAATTTCATTCTCAATTGTGATCGTAAGTTAAGGACTACCTGTATTAAAAACAGAGAAAAACTCTTTTTTTTTTTTACTTCTCAAAAGCAGAGGAATAAGGAGTGCGCCAGAATAGACAAAGACAAAATTTATTTCTTAACACTAAAGAGAGGATAGCACTGGGGGACAATTCCCCCAGGAGTATCAATGAACAAACACAAGGGATGACTTTGGCCAAGTTGAAACAAGATCCTTGCTTGTGGAGGCTCATCTGTGGTGTGAATTATTGCTGTCACTATTTCACAGACTTTGCTTGCCGCGCATGGCTGCACAATTCGGCCCAGGAATGAGCCTGCAAAGGCCAGCTACGACCGAGAATCTGTTTCTTTCTTTTTTTCAACTTACAACCAAGGATTAAACTGGAGCTTAGGGAAAAACTCTTGACATACCATTCGATCTATAAACCATTTTCTATAGTTACCAAAGAAACTCATGTGGGTCTGATTGCTCATCAGCTATTCTTCTAGCCTTACTGACTCATTGGATTGTGCCAATATTTTGTATTTTTTAAAAAACTTGACAACTTTAAGAGGCATGGATTTTAATTTCCAGAAATTGAATTGCTGGCTGAGGAATTCTCGGAGTTGTAATCCACACCTCTTAAAGTTGCCAAGTTTTGAAAAAATATTGGATGGTGAAGTGTATCCATGGGCTTGAAAGGTCCATATCGAAAACCCGAAAATCTTCTTGAAATGTCTTCTATGCCAAACAGTTGAGCATTAACAAAACTGAGGGATCAATTTTATTCATTGGGCAGAACCGTCCTTCTCATTAGGGAAACCGAGGCAGTTACTTTGAGTGGCAGATGGTGGGACGTGGCAAGGAAGTGGCGGAAATGCACGTGCTACGTGGGGGCCTCGGCACTCTCTGAGCTTGGTGGTTTTCTTGCAGATGTTTCATTAGCCAACTAAATAACATCATCAGTCCTAGAAAGGAATGAGGTCTGTGGAGGGGGGGAGGAGGAGGAGGAGGAGGAGGAGGAGGAAGACTGTTGGGTCCTTGGTGCTCTCTGAGCTTGGAAGTTTTCTTGCAGATGATTCCTTACCCACCTAGGTAACATCATCCATTCTATAGTGCTAATATCATCTAGCACTGATGATATTATGTAGTTGGGTTGAGTACCCTAGTTGAGTAATGAAATGCCTTCAAGAAAACAACCGAGCATCAAGGATCCAACGGTTCAACCTTGAGCTACAAATATCCTTCTTTGTTGATTGAAGATGTGCTATGCGCCTTGCCTTATGTTCCTTGGGGAACTTGGTCCCTTCTGGCATGATGGAGAAGTTAAATCGGTCTCCAGCGCTGAAGC